>NC_063449.1:8196440-8414220 GCF_020379485.1 Brassica napus
ATCATCCGCAAAAAGCAGATGGGAGACCGATGGGCATGCTCTGGCTACCTTAATTCATGTTAACTGTTTTTCTCTCTCCGCCTTCCTAATATTTGCAATCAGCGCCTGAGTGCACAAAATTAATAAATAGGGGGATAACGGATCTCCCTGTCGTAAGCCTCTGTGTTGCACAATGAGACCTCGTGGGTGTCCATTTAGGAGGATCCTATATTGAACCGACGATATACACTCCATCATTAATTTAATCCAATGTTGGTGGAAGCCCATCTTCTGCAGAAGTGCTTTAATAAATTCCCATTCTATCCTATCATACGCTTTACTCATATCCGTTTTAACCGCCATATACTTCCCTTGACATGCCTTATTAGTCCGCAATCCATGAAACATTTCCTGGGCTATAAGGATATTATCAGAGATCAACCGACCAGCCACAAATGCCGATTGAGTCTCTGAGACTAGAGAGGGTAAATAGATTTTCAACCGCTGACATAAAACCTTTGAAATTATTTTATATCCTACATTACATAGACTGATAGGCCTTAATTCCGTCATCCTTGTAGGTCGTTCTGTCTTTAGAATCATACATATATGAGTAATGTTTAACCTTGGATCAATTTCCCCCGTCACCAAAAAATTGTTCACCATCTCCACCAGATCACTCTTAATAATATGCCATGAGTGTTGAAAGAAAAGAGCTGTCATGCCATCCGGGCCTGGCGCTTTTTCTGGATGCATCATGAATAGCGCCTACCTAACCTCATCCTCCGTCGCCATTCGCAATAACCGTTGGTTCATCTGAGGAGTAATCCCTGGTACTATCTCAGATAGAAAATCGTCAAACTCTGATGGAGAGGTGGTACTAAATAGTTCTTCAAAGTAATCTACTGCTATTTTCTCTACTCCATTATCCTCCGTAATCCAATTTCCTGCTGCATCATGGAGTCTGACAATCCTATTATGTACCCTCCGTTGCTTAGTGAGAGCATGATAGAATTTCGTGTTGAGATCCCCCGATGAATACCACATATTTCTACTTTTCTGATGCCAATACTCCTCTTCGTTCTTATATGCCTCTTGTAGCTTCCTAAATGGATCACGTTGTCATGTGACAAAGATGTTGAGATTATCTCGTGTGAGTGACTACATGTCTGAGCCGGTACTCTATGTAACTAGTGGGCCTGAATTAGTTGCCAAGTATCAGTTTTTTTGTCGATCACCCTTCACAATAGATGAAACCACTTACCTTCAAGAAGGAGTAAGTGAAGAACAACATCGCCAAGCTATAAGAGGTTCGGTTCTTTGACTATAATATTTTACTTTTAAAAATAATAGAAACTATATTATTAGCAATAACCGTTTGTTTTGTATATAATTTGCAAGACTTGGTTGGGGGACTTCCAATCGTGTGTAGCCACCATATTTTGGAGTTAATGTTCAACGAACCACAACTCCTCCTCGTCTACCGTGTTGCTCTTGAGATTGAGATGGTCTATGGTATACCCAACGATGATGAAGAAAATGAAGATCCCGCTCAGTTTCTGAACTTAACCGGCGAGGAACATATCTCAATGGATGAAGGTGTTACAATTCCTCCAGAAGATCCAGCCAACTACGATCCTAACATCGAAGGTATGGAGAGAGTTAACATTTAACAAAAAAAAAATTCAAGAGTAACGTTGTTCAGGATATTAAGATTGCGGAAAATAAGTACATTTTAGTTATTTACCATTAATTTAGATTAGATTGTTGAAATATAACATAAACTAGACTCTGATCTGCGCTGGTCTCGGGTATGAATTTTTATTTTTTAATTATTTATTTTATTAAATGATGTATTTGTAATATTCGTTCATATTATATTCATTAAGTAAATATATTTTTTTTACATCTTAAACTATCTATTTTTTTACGAATGTGTGATATCATATAAAAAATATAAAAAAATGAGTATAGAGTTAATTAGATAATTTTAAGAAAAGAAATTTTTCTTTCGTGTACGATATCATATAAATAATGATCCGCCAGTTAACAAAAATCATGATTATTTTATGTCTAATTTTTTTTTATTTTGACTATTTTCTTAAAACTATATTAAATTTAACATATTTTAATTAGAATATTTTTAATACCTTTACCTTTTTATTTGAAATGCAACTCAATATTTTTTTAACAATTATAACAAAATATTTAAAAAATATTTTTAGAATTTTTTTGAAAAATATGAAAATTACATTTTAAATTAAAATTATCCTAAAATATGATAAATTTTGATGTAAACGAAAACTCAAATCAAAAATAATGATATTCAATGATAATAACAATTTTAATTGATTATTTTTTTAAAAATATATTTACAAAAATATTGTTTGAAAGAAAATTCATTTATCTTTCAAATATAAAATGAAAATATTATAAGTAAATAATAAAATGTATAAATAAAAACCATAAATTTAGCAAATGACAACTGAGTTATATTATGCTAAAATTTTATTTCTAACAATTTATCAAATTACAAATGAGTTATGAGCAAATAATACCATATAATTTTTAAAAACATAGCCATTCTTAAATATTTTTTGAATAAATAATTATTTTTAAATTTAATCAACTGAAAATAATATACGTACAATTGTGTGAGTCAAATTCTAGTTTTATTGATGCATGTTATATATTAGTGCTGCATGTTTTAGGTAACATTTTAATGGTGCACGTTTTAAAAAATCTCAATTATTAAAATTATGCACGTAAGGATAACTCATAAGTTTTTTTGGTTGATTAAATGACATTATTTATTTAAGGATATTTCATTAAGGTAACTGAAAAAGACAAACAATAATATATGAAGTTTAAATTTATTTAAGCATATTTCATTAATGTAACTGAAGAGACAAGTAATAAATTAATAAGTTTTATTCGTTTTAGGATATTTCATAAATGCAACTGAAAAAGACAAGCAAAAAAAATAGGAAGTTTAATTAATGAAGTAAGAACATTTTCAAATGGATACTTCTCTTTTAATAATATAGATGGTAAATACTAAAACTAAGATGTATGTATTTTATAACGTTATTGGAATTTCCTATATACAGTTATCAAAGTAACCAACTAATTATTTTTCTGACTTTGCTAGTGCTCTACGGGGAACCTAGACTATTGAGCAGCTGGAAAATGCATTCATTGACCAATCAACTCCTTTGGATGTGCAACCTCTTAACGTCTGGAGATACAGCACGCATGAAGACGCATACTGGGATGGTATGATGGACAATGAAACTGGTTATGAGGTCTATCTTTCTCAGTCACCACACCCAACTGAAGGAGTTCTTGGTCTCCAACTTGCCCCAAATAAAAGGGTTTCCGCGCCCCAACCAGCTACAATTATCATTATTGACGATAATGATGGTTCTTACACTGGGTCTTCAGACGGAGTAAACGATAACGACAACGTCACAAGCGCACCTCCACCAGAAGACATGGAACCCTTTTCAACGGTCGTGATAGGTGATATTTCAATCGTATTAACATTACGAAGTTAACAACCTTAACGTCAAATATTCTCACTAATTGTGACATAATAATACATATAGGTGTGTCTTCCGCAGCAGTTTCCAAACAAAACACCTCGTCCACCCACGAGGTTGTCGTCGCCACGGATCCAGCTGTCACTGCAACCAATACCGAACCCTGCCTTGATTTAAGCCTTGGAATAGGATTTGACAAAAACAGCACGGGTGTGTTGTAAAACTGGACCGGATAGAGCAGGATCGCAGCTAATAATTTGAGAAATAGTGTAATAAATGGAACACCGGATTTAACGTGGAAAACCCCAAAGAGTAAAAAACCACGGACAAGGTAGAAGAATTTATTTCGAGAAAAATAATAGGAGTTACAACCTCTCAATTATAACGGAAAAATCAATTAATAATTTTCTCGTTATAATAGGAGAAAATACCCAAACTCTCTAAATAATTTTCTCTCAACCCGATCCCAAATACCCGTAAGAGATTATAGAATTTTTTTTTTCTCTCTCTCTCTCTCACGTTCTTCTTCTTCTTCACTTCTCTTTGTGATTTTGATTTTGGGATGCTTCTGAACAATGAGAGATATCATGTATTTATAGGAGAGCTTACGAGAGTTTGGTGAGAAGTTGTTGTTGACAAAGTGGCCAAGCCTTTCCTTTTTGACTTTGCTATCACTATGTCTCCACGTAACAACTCTTTCACCGTCCATCACCGTCAACATTTAACATGTGATCTTTAACAATCTCCCACCTGAAGATTTGATTGAGGATCAATCGGATCTTCACACCATTCTTTCTACCTTGTCATTCCATGTTGCTTACGTCTCCTTCAGGCCACAAAAGGATCGACACCAAATAAACTTGTCAGTAGTGACTGCTTTCGTCATAAAATCTGCTACGTTTTCTTTTGTATGAATCTTCTGCATATCCACTGTGCCCTCTTCCACTTTCTCACGAACGAAGTGATACTGGACTCGTATGTGTTTGGTTTTTGAATGAAAGGCTGGATTCCTTGCAAGATGCACGGCACTCTGGCTGTAACAAAAAAGAGAAATTTGCTCTTGTTTGTGCCCGAGTTCCTCCATTACCATCTTCAGCCACATCGCCTCTTTACTAGCTTGTGTAGCTGCTACATACTCTGCTTCAGTTGTCGATGTAACCACAATTGACTGTAGTTTTGAAACCCAACTTACAGCTCCGCTAGCGAGTGCAAACACATAACCGGTTGTGGATTTGCTTTTATCTAGATCGTCTGCATAATCTGAATCAACATAGCCTCTGACAACAAAGTCTGATCCTCCATAACATAATGCAACATCCGAGGTTACTTTAATGTACCGTAAAATCCTTTTTACGGCATTCCAATGCTCTTTACCAGGATTCGCCATGTACCGACTTACTACTCCCACTGCTTGTGCAATGTCTGGTCGTGTACAAATCATTGCGAACATTAAGCTCCCCACTGCTGATGCATACGGTACTCGAGACATTTCCATCCTTCCTTCTTCGCTGCTAGGACTCATACCGGAGGATAACTTGAAATTAATAGGAAGTGGGGTAGAGATTGGCTTACAATCTTGCATGTTGAACCTCCGCAAGATTTTCTTCAAATAATTCTTCTGTGACAGCCAAATCTTCCTATTATTTCTGTCTCGGTGAATTTGCATCCCTAGAATCTTGTTTGCTGGTCCCAAGTCCTTCATCTCGAATTCCCTAGCCAACTGTGCCTTCAGTTCATTGATACGATCATTGTTGGGGCCTGCTATCAACATGTCGTCTACATATAACAGCAGAGTAATGAACTCTGTTTCACTAAACCTCTTGAAATATGCACAAGGGTCTGCATGAAGTCTGCTATATCCAAGGCTCATGATGAAGGAATCAAATCTCTTGTACCAACATCTTGGCGCCTGCTTTAGACCGTACAGAGATTTGTTTAACCTGCAAACCAAGTTCTCCTTTTCTTTTTCTTCAAAACCTTCTGGTTGGAGCATATAAATTTCTTCCTCAAGATCTCCATGAAGAAACGCCGTTTTCACATCAAGTTGCTCTAGATGTAAGTCAAATGTAGCGCACATTGCCAATAGTATCCGAACTGTTGTAAGTCGAACCACAGGTGAAAAAATTTCATTGAAGTCAATGCCTTCTTTCTGAGCATATCCTTTCACCACCAATCTAGGACGATACCGCTCCACTTGGTCATCACCATTTCGCTTGATCTTATAGACCCATTTGTTTCCAATGGCTTTTCTTCCTTGCGGTAATGGTACGAGCTCCCAAGTTTTATTTTTATGTAGAGCTTCAATTTCTTCTTGCATTGCTTCCATCCACTGAGAAACATCTGGACTGCTCATTGCTTCTTGGAGATTTGATGGCTCTCCGTCCTCAGTTAAAAGACAATATGCAACGTTGAAGTTCAGATCATAATCCTCGTGCTAAGCTGGTGTAGTTCTTACACGTTTTCCTTTACCAAGTTCTTCTTCCAACTCGGCAGGTTCGGCTTCCTCGTGTTCTGGTGTTGCTCCAGAAGAATTATCCTTTTCCACTTGTACTGCTACAGTCTCTGACCTTTCTTTTGAACTGCTTCTTTCTTCTTCGATCTTCTTATCTTCTGTGAAGATAACATCTCTGCTGATTATAACCTTGTGGGCAGTGGGATCCCACAGGCGATACCCCTTTACTCCATCAGCATATCCCAAGAACACACACTTTCTAGACTTTGGATCTAGCTTTGTAGTTTCTTGGTTATTGTACATTACATACATTGGACTCCCAAATATATGGAGGTCTGAATAGTCGACGGGCTTTCCTGTCCACATCTCCATCGGTGTTTTCAACTCAATTGCAGTTGATGGCGACCGATTTATCACATAACAGGCGGTGTTGACTGCTTCTGCCCAAATTTCTTCTCTAAGCTTGCAGCTCCCAACATTGCTCTTGTTCTTTCTAACAGAGTCCTGTTCATCCGCTCTGCCACTCCATTTTGTTGAGGAGTGTATGATGTAGTGAACTGCCTTTTGATGCCCTCTACTTTACAGAATTGGCTAAATACATCACCAGTGTATTCACCTCCATTATCTGTCCTCAAACACTTGATCTTCTTCTCAGATTCAAGTTCCACCCGTGCTTTGAAAACTTTGAAAACTGAAAACACATTTGGCTTACTCTTGAAAGGATACACCCAACATCTCCTGGAGTAGTCATCGATGAAGGACACAAAGTACTTCGCTCCTCCTAGTGATATAACTGGTGCTTGCCACACATCAGAGTGAATCAATTCTAGAATAACTTTACTTCTAGAATTTGACGTGCTAAACTTCAACCGATGCTGCTTGCTTGTCACACAATGCTCACAAAAGGATAGTGATACCTTTGTGAGACCCGGAAGTAACTTCTTCTCTGCAAGAATTTTCATGCCTTGTTCAGACATATGCCCAAGTTTCTGATGCCACACCGTAGTAGCTTTCTCACTGGAACTGCTTGAAGCAACGAATGCTTCTGATTCTGACAGAGTTTCTCCTCTTAGCATGTATAACTTCGCAGCTATCTTCTCTCCTTTCATAAGCACAAGTGCTCCTCTAATTACTTTTAGAGTACCATTTTGAACTTCAACTTTGCAACCAAGATCATCAAGTTGCCCCACAGATAGTAAATTCTTTTTCAGGCCTTCCACGTGTCGCACCTCATGAATAGTACAAACTGTACCATCATACATCTTCAGTTGAATGGATCCAGTGCCAATAATCTTAAGTTCATGATCATTGCAACTGTACACAGATCCTCCTGAGATAGGTTCATAATGATGGAACCATTCTCTTCTAGAGGTCATGTGATATGTAGCTCCTGAGTCGAACAACTATATATCAGCGAACCTTCTTCTATTTTCGCTTGAAATTGCTGCTTCACAACATAGCGCGATTCCATTATCTTAAGTGTTTGCGACATTTCCTTGAGGGTTGGAATTCCTTAATTCCCAACAATCCTTCTTCAAGTGACCCTTCTTGCCACAGTGGTAGCATTTAAAAGTCTTCTTACTTCTTGACTTTGATCTACCATGTTTGTGACTCCCACTTGAGCCATGTTCCATTGATCTCCCTCTCATCACCGTCAATGCCTCTATTTGAGAATTTTCCCGTCTGTCTTCCTTACTTTTGCGCCGACTTTCTTCTTCTAAAACCGCAGCTGCAACATCGTCAAAGACTAGACTGTCGGTGGAGACATTATTTGTTAAGTTGATGATGAGTTGATCATATGAATCTGGTAGACTTTGAAGTAGAAGCTCAGCACGTTCCTGCGATTCTACTTTATAACTCAACAAAGTGAGTTGAGAAAATAAAGTATTCAAGGTGTTGATGTGCTCCGTCACTGAAGTAGATTCTCCCATTCGAAGGGTATAAAGCTTCCTCTTGAGGAAAATTTTATTGTGCAGTGATTTGGCCTCGTACAATTTTGCAAGGTGATCCCATATCTCCTTTGCAGTTTTCTTCTCCTCTATGCTTGACAACACTCCATCTGCAAGGGCAAGATGAAGATTTGCCATAGCATTCCCATCCATCTCGTTCCATTTATCATCATCTGTGTATGTAGCCGGTCTTGCACTAATGGCCGCTAAACAACCATCTTTTCTCAAGATAGCCTTCATCTTCAACTTCCACAGCGCAAAGTTACTGCCTTTGAATTTTTCGATCTCAAATTTTGCCGCCATTGCTTCTTCCAGAACCTATGCTCTGATACCACTTGTTGTAAAACTGGACCGGATAGAGCAGGATCGCAGCTAATAATTTGAGAAATAGTGTAATAAATGGAACACCGGATTTAACGTGGAAAACCCCAAAGGGTAAAAACCACGGACAAGGTAGAAGAATTTATTACGAGAAAAATAATAGGAGTTACAACCTCTCAATTATAACGGAGAAATCGATTAATAATTTTCTCGTTATAATAGGAGAAAATACCCAAACTCTCTAAATAATTTTCTCTCAACCCGATCTCAAATACCCGTAAGAGATTATAGAATTTTTTTTTTTCTCTCTCTCTCTCACGTTCTTCTTCTTCTTCACTTCTCTTTGTGATTTTGATTTTGGGATGCTTCTGAACAATAAGAGATATCATGTATTTATAAGAGAGCTTACGAGAGTTTGGTGAGAAGTTGTTGTTGACAGTGGCCAAGCCTTTCCTTTTTGACTTTGCTATCACTATGTCTCCACGTAACAACTCTTTCACCGTCCATCACCGTCAACATTTAACATGTGATCTTTAACACGGTGCTGTTCCTCTCATTGATCTGGATGACTCGTCTTCTGAAGCTGAAGAGGGAAGCGGTGGGTTTGATCCCCTCTTTTAAACCTAAAGCTTCTTTTGAAATAAAAGTAACATAAATAACTGCTAGCTTTGTATGTGAAATATGTGGCTGCGGGGAGATCCTTTTTGTGTTTTCTGAAACCCTAATGATGCATAATATGTTCTCGGCACCTTGTAATGTGAAATATTAATGTCAAAAATATTAATTTAATATCGTAATTAGCTTCGTACTAATGGACCATCCGAAACCAAATTTGTAGGAAACGGAACAAACAAATCAGATGAACTATTTGAGGGAAAGATATTTACAAGTAGAGCTGAATTAAAACAACACATGGCATTATACGCATTGCGACATAAATTCCGGTTTAAAAACTCCCGTTCGTCGACCGAAGGAATGGTACTTCGTTGCATAAGTTTAACATGCAACTAGAGAGTCTATGCAATAAAAATGAAGAACGTAGACAAGTACGAAATTCGGAAAATGATATTGGAACATACATGTTCAGTGGACGATCGAACAGGTACTAACATCAATTCATACAATGCTCGGGTCCGAAAATAAAATTTGTGTTCGGTTATAAAATGCAGATAATTATATATATATATATATATACATATATATATTTCTTTAAATAGTTTTTCATATACCGCATTTCCTTATTATGCCTACATATGGGTAAATGGTTTTGTTTTCCCGAACAAATGGTAAAATAACGCAAATTTGGAAAGTAAATGGATTATGTAACATATGCATAGACATTGGAAAAATGACTTGGTTTCCATGCAACTGTTAAATTAGTAGATATTATATAAGGTGTACTTTCTATTTTTTCCACTTATGGTGACTCTAAGCGCAGAATACGAAGAACAATCGACACATTCTGTCATTGGGGAGATGATAAAGGCAAGATTTGCAGGTAAGGGCCCACGGCCAAATGAGATAATTCAAGTCATGCTGAGTGATCACAATATTAGAATTTCCTGTTGGAAAGCTTGGCGGTCACGAGAAGTTGCCCTCCAATATGCAAAAGGGTCGTTTAATACGTCTTATAAATTACTTCCAGAGTACCTGCATAAACTCGTTCTAGCAAATCCTGGCACAATAGCAGAAATTCATACAGTATACCAAGATGGAGTTGGTCATAGATTCAAATACATGTTTCTTGCCCTTGGTGCATGTATTACCGGTTTCAAGCAAATGTGTAATGTTATGATCATCGATGGCACACATCTTAGAGGTAAATATGCCGGTTACTTATTAACAGCTTCATCCCAAGATGGCAATTACCAAGTATTTCCAATAGTTGTGGCCATAGTTGATGGTGAAAACGACAACGCATGGGAGTGGTTTTTAAAATTGCTTTCGCAGTTCATCCCCAACGATGACGATCTCGTTTTTGTATCAGACAGACACTCTTCCATATACAATGGAATTTCTAAGGAACATATCGTTATACTGCATCATATATAATATTTTACTACAAATTTTTAATCCATGGCTAATAAGTGAATAACTTATTTTTACCGGTTTTGGAAAAGTGAATACAACATATTTGTCAATGATATAAATGTAAATATACGTGTAGGTCTACCCAGCAGCAAAACATTGTGCCTTCATTTTACACCTGCAGCGCAACATCACGACTCATTTCAAAAACAAGCACCTTAGTTACTTGGTGGGGAAAGCAGCAAAGGCATTTCAACTCGGTGAATTTTACAACGCTTTCAACGAAATCAAAATCATTAATGCTTCCTGTGCAGAATACCTTATGGGTATGGGTTTTGAGCACTGGGCACGAGCTCATTTCTCTGGAAATCGCTACAACATAATGACAAGCAACGTTGCTGAAACATGGAATTCAGTTCTTCGAGAAGCAAGGGAGTATCCTATAGTGTCTTTGTTGGAGTTTATCAGATCCAAACTCATGGATTGGTATGCCGAACGACGTAATTTACATTGGAGGGAAATGGAAGATTAACTCCACGGGTGAAAGATATTATGGAAGCCAACTTTGACCAAAGCGGTGGCCTGCTTGTAAGCCGGATTAACAATGATGAGTACGAGGTTAAAGAGAAGAATGGTTCATCATTCTACGTTAACCTAGACACAAAATCTTGTAGCTGTTACTCATTCCAGATGCTCCTCATACCTTGCCCCCATGCAATAGCTGCAGCAATCAAAGAAAACGTTAGTATTGAATCTCTTGTTTCTGATTTTTACACTTAGAAAACGCTTGCAGCTGGATATGCAGAAGATATAGTACCCATAAGATCCGAAGTCAATACCTGTGGAATTACCATAGATGGTCAAAACGAACCATTACAAATATTCCCTCCGGCAAGTAGACGACCTCCGGGTAAACCTCGTAAGAGCAGGATATTGTCAACCGGGGAAATACGGGTAAGCAATAGATATTTAAATTTTTTAAAATATTATATTATAGTTAACATCAAATTTCCTTTTGACAGATGAAATCTCCAAGAAGAAGACATCTATGTAGCCGTTGCAAAGGGAAGGGACATAACAAAGCAACATGCAAAGTTGTGATATAAAAAAAGTTGTAAGAAGTCGGAGGAGGCTCTTCTCGGATGATGAAGGTGTTTGATATGCATGGTGGACTGTCAAAGACAGAATAAACTTTAACATGTGAATGTAAAATATTTTATCCATGTTAGGACTGAGGCATGTTGTACTATTTCCCGAGAATGTGAGATAAATAAGAAGCCACTTCCCTAATGTTATCATGATCACAAATAGTTTGATGTTTTTAGTTTGCTTCATTAACAAGTCATACACGGCAAAATGGTAATGGTACAAAAGCAAGGAAATATAATTTAACAAATCCAATCTATATATAGAAAAAAGAAAAACAAACTCTTTCAACTCACAAGAGCTACATCCGGATATGCTAAGCAAATGCCACACAATTTAATAAAAAAATTGGTACTAGTTAGGGAGAACTATTTCACCATTTGTGACACTTTGAAATTAACACTACACATGATCCATAATCCAAAAACCATACAACTTAACCCCTAAAATCAAAACAATAAATCCCCAACACTATGATCTTAAACCAACCGCCCTCAACTCCCAAAAAAATTAAGAGATTAATTTTATACACAACTATCCAACAAAGCAAAACATAAGTTCATGTCATTTGAAACCTTCCCATCTATAGAGAACTCATATGAGAGATCTACCTACAATAACTTGTTTCTTATACAACTTTTCTCGGACTTTTAATTCTTTTCATTTAAAACCTCCCAACTATAGCGAACTTGTAAAACGTTGAAAGTACAATTACTGGTTTGTTATACACATTTGTTAGTACCCAATAGCATGCCATAATATTAAAAAAGTTAAACGATTCATATTACACATACATAGAAAATAAGTGTTGTCCAGTACAAGGAACACATGAAACATAATAAACACAAACAACCAACATTTTAATCCGCACATGCATAGAATAATACAACAGACTACATTTATTCAGATAACATAGCTTAAACGAGAAGCAAGTTCAACTTTGAGAGGACACTCAATGCCTTATTCTTGGAGACTTTGACCAACAACGTTCAACCAGATGAGTTCACGCATCGGATCCAGATGGAGAAGAACCAGATTCTATAAAAAAAAATAATGTATGTTATCTACAATTCATATAAACTAACTTAAACAATTGTAAAATTTGTATTCAATCGAACCTTCTTTTGCAACTGGAGCAGCGGAACCACTGCCAGATGCACCATTTCCACAGCGATCCTGTTTAGCCTTTTCAATTTCAAGATGGGCTCTGTAGATTCCTACAAGCTCTTGCTCGTTAAAAATCTCCTCGAGAACCTTCTTGCTTGCAACAAGTTCACGGTCATCTAGACCTACAACCGGATTTCATTTTTTTAATAAATATACTAGTCAATGTTCTATATCTAAGTAATTTAATTATAAATGTAACCACTGAACACAAATGTTGCACCTCCAATTGAGAAAGTTGTTTTGGTCAGAAACTGGTAATATGCAACATCTTCAGGACCCGATGATACGCAGTACCAAGAAAGGAAGACGCATCATTGCTTCCACTTCCGAAGTTTTAGTGATCGTTGTCGGCGGCGTTCGAGTTCCCTCAGGTTCAAGCATCCACTCAGGTGGGTGATAAGCTAGTGACAAGGGAGTCTCAGGTTTCAAATTATAACGGTCACGGATGATAGTCTCTAAACCTTCAAACGTCTCTGTCGGTTTGATTAACACCCTATAGCCAAGGTCACTTGGCTTCCTCTGGAAAATCCAATACCCATCATCATTACGGCGCCAAGCTCCACAGAATAAACGCACAGGTGATGGTGTGGACATCTGAAAAATATTTGTTCAATTAGTGTTCAGCTGTCAAAACAACAAAATGAAAATGTAATTTTGGTACCTTCGTTGCTATGGTCGCTGTGAGGTTATGGAAGGTAATTTGAATTGCAGAATTATTTATAGACCACAAAAAGCAAACAAAATTAAAGATAAGATCAAGCAAACTCCTTACATCCAAATAAAAAACTATATAGGTCGTCAGTCTAATATAGCTATGATGATGAGATTCGAGTTCTGAGTCACCCGACACGATATGATGCAAAAGTTATGAAATGCCAAGATCATTTCCATACACGTGCCTGACTTGAAGAGACGTATCATCTCCACTATTCCATTTCGTTCCAAAAATATTATATAAAGGATTATTTAGGAAGTAAGTGTTGATTTGTTGTATACATTAGATGTTATATCTTTCAGCATTGTTGATTCTATAACGAACACGACCGATAATTATAGTAAGAACAATAAAGCTGGTTATGGTAAGATGAAATCAAAGGCCTTACACTATAAAGATGGTTCTAAAAATTTTTATCGCGACAGAGAAAACATTAGGTGGCATCATACTTCGCGTTACCTAAGAAAACTTTTTTTTTTCAAAACAAACATATTTTACAAGCTAAAATTGCAAGTAGGCCAAACGAAGACGATAGAAATTATAAATGCACTAAAAAAACCAAAGGAGTGACAAATAAGGTACGTAGAGCTGATAAAGCTCGGATAGAATCTGACAACAAGAGGTGAACGTGAAAGACAGTTCTAAAGTTATATAAACTTTAAATTAGTAAAATAACAACAATAATCATGATCTAGAGCTTCTCCTTGAACTCATACGCCAATATCGCAGCCCTTTTTCCTTCATCTGTTAGAACTTCAGTTTTCATACTCTTGCACGCTTCAATGCCATAAACAGCATGGGTGGCCATTAAGATGAGAGACATTAGGCAAGAATCAGATCTTTTTGATATCTGGGCGACATATTTTGGCCTTGAAACATCAAAACACTGGATCACTGGATCTTCTCCTATATCTTGACATGCAAATCGAGCTAGATAGGGTAACATCTGTATGACAGGACTTATATATTTCTCTATTGAAGCATCCTTATGCAGAGACGTTGCACAATCAAGAATTTTGATGTGCCCATATCCAGCATCAAAGCAAATACCAACCCAATGTTTATTCCCAACATTGAATGGAAAGTAATACCTTGTTGGGTGGTGCTTTGGATCATCTTTTGTCGGAAAAACATCCCTCAATACAGTCGGGAAATTATACTCCTCTTTATTAGTACTCTTACGGAACTTGGGATAGTTCCTAATAATTGCGGATACAATTTTTGTTTCGAGAAATTCAGCACTTCGTGGACCATGGGGAGGAATCTGACTAAGGATACCAGAACATATCACTCTGACAAGAATATCAACAATCTGGTGTAAGCTCAAGAACTTGGAGCTTGATAGGTTGCTGCTGTGGTGGACTTTTGGTTCGTGTACATGTGTTACACATGGAGAGTAATGTGTGACACATGCTTCGGAGAATAAAAAGAAAACGTCAAGATGCGATGATGTGTCATATTTCCATATGCTTGGTTGACGAAATAAGCATTAAAGGAATGTTCTTAGATCACGAATTGGAATATTTGGTGATGCTAAAATATAGGAAATATTATATTAGATAATAGGAAAATATTATTTAATATATATGGTGGCTTTACCTAAGATTAGGGTTAGAGCTTTCACGTTGTAATTCTCAGAGAGAAACACAAAGGGTTTTGGGGTTTCATAGCTGAGTGAATTGGTAGACTTGATCAACAGGTGTTGAGTCAAGCAAGTTGGGTTTGTTAGAAATCGATCCGTGTCGAGTTGTGTAATTCGGATCAAACAAATCTGTAAGAGATTGTGTAAAGGATTTCTAATAAAAGATATACGAGTTCTTGGAATTACTTTGTGCCTTGTGTTTTCGTTGTATCTCGATTCTACAATTGGTATCAGAGCAGGACATCTAAACGAAGAAGAGTTCTTCGAACCAAGGTGAGATCCTGAGAAGAGAATATGGCGATTTTGGCAAATAATATGTTGTTGCTGAATGATGTGAATTATGGGTACTGGAAAGTGAGAATGAGAGCAAACTTACGTGGAGCTGATGAAGATATTTGGACAGTTGTTCAATCTGGATGGGAAGAACCATGTGTGATGCAAGAAGATGGCTTGAAGACACTTAAACCGAAGACAAAGTGGACTGCAGCAGAGAAAAAACTTTCAAGGTTTAATGCGAAAGCACTGGATACAATCTTCAGTTCTGTAGATGGAAAGCAATTTGAGCTTATACAGGGATGTGAATCAGCTAAGGAGGCTTGGGATATACTACAAAATGCTTTTGAGGGTACTGCGAAAGTTAGGAGGATAAGATTGGATTTGCTTGCATCACAGTTTGAAGACATAAGGATGACTGATGATGAGAAGATAGGAGATTTCAGTGCAAAGCTTAGCTCCATAGCCAATGAATCACAAGTTTTAGGTAAAAAATACGAAGATGCGAAATTGGTGAAGAAGTTTTTGCGATGTTTGCCTACTAAGTTTGCAGCACATAAAGCAGCAATAAACTTGACGATGAACACTGATGAACTCAAGTTTGCTGAGGTAGTAGGGATATTGAAGGCTGAGGAGATGGAACTGGAATCTAAGTTTTCAAAACCTGCTCAAGACTCTACAGTTACAGTTGATGAAGACATCCAAAGAGCTCAAAAACATGAAGAATCTATTCACCTGATGATTCAGAAACTTGAAGAAACCATGAATCTCTTGTATAAGATGTTCAACGACAGACTGCCTAAAGAAGAAGGAAAAAATAAAATGCAGGGAGCGGTGTGTTTTAACTGTCATGGTATTGGACATGTCAAAACAGATTGTCCATCATTCAAGAGAAACGAAATCAAGTGCAATGGATGTAATGGTTATGGGCACATAAAATCAGATTGTGTGAACACAAAGAAGATGAAGATGAGGAGAATTTGCAATGATAAAAAGCCAGAAAGAAAAGAAGATGCTCTAAATTTCGTGGCTCTTCATGGAGCTATGGGGTCTGAAAAAGACATCACTAAAAGTGAATTTCGTGCGTCGTGTGTGTCACACACCAACTCCGATGTGTCACATAGTGATGCAGAAAGTGATATAAATGTGGATCTTCTAGCTGAGTATCAGGTTTTGTTTGGTCAATTTGCTAAACTCAGTGAAGAAAATATTCAGCTTATCAAAGATACAATAATGCTGAAAGCAAAAGTGAACATTCTAGAGTTGGAAACCAACAATAAATCTGAGACTAGAGTGTCAAAAGAAGAGAAGGAGTCTGATCCACATAGTTCACAGAAGAAAATCTCTGAGCAGGCCTACAATCTAAAGAGTATGGAGACTAAATATGATCAGACGAAACAACTATTGAATGAGGAACGCGAGAAAAGTCAGCTGCTGCAAAGAGAACTCAGTGAAAATTACAAAAAGTTAAGGATGCTGAACAGAGGATCAGAAACTTTAGATCAGATATTATCAGTTGGACAACCTCCAAAGGTGAATTGGGGCTTAGGATACAAGGGTGCTGCTCCAAAAGATCAAGCTATTCCACTCGATGTTATCAAGTTTGTAAAAGGTACTCCATCTAACCCCGAAAGTAGCTCGAAAGCTGAGAAAAGACATACATCTACACCTGTGGAAAAAGAACCTAATGCTCAGACAAAACTACACTCTCCAAAGCCTGCAATAACTAGGAGGAATGGTTGTTTGTTTTGTGGGAATCATGGTCATAAGGTTGATTTCTGTTATTCTCGAAGACACCAGATTGAGCGAGCTTGGAGGATGAACCTTTGTTATGTAGAACCTAGAAGGTATGGATATGTATGGATAGCTAAGAAAGATCTGTATCCCAAATTTACGAAAGGTGTGTCACACGAGCATACCAATGTGTCATACACTCGAATGGTTGATCAATATACTGAACTTGAAGAACCAGTTCGATGGCGTAGAAGGAGTTGATGGTTTTGATGGTCCAACAAGTATAATGCAGTTTTTCACAGAGTTTTCCACTCAAGCAGGGGGAGATGGTACTTGATTCAGGGGGAGTTAGATGTTAGATGTTATTGAGCAATATATATATGTAATGAGAAAAACATATAATAAAATCATAACATTTAGCTTCAGTTAATTTGAACTTACCTTAGCAGAATAATTGCGTGTTCTCTCAACAATGAAGAGGATTTCTTTCACCGATACGGCTATTCCGGAAACATTGACCACACTGATACAACAATGTAGTAATAGTATAAAACAAAAACCATTTGTTGCCAAACTGGAGAAATGAATTTTTTTAAAAAAATTACAAAATACTTACGACTTCCTGTTTAGATTTGATGACAGTTTCTCAAACTTCCTTTCCATATCAGACATATCATCCAATAAAAAAAATGAACTTCTGAGATTCTCTCAACCGCGACAGTAAATGAGGACCACATTGGTATGTTTCTACAAGCCCTGATGGAACCGTCTTCTGCCTCTTGCTCTTTCGAGATAATTGGCTTTCTTCTATGTTGTCAGCTACATTAATGGCAGGCACAAGATCCTCTAATTCATCCTCTGCTGCCAAAACATTAACTACACCCTGACTCTGTTCTTCCTGAGTAAGACCAAGCGAGAATGAAGGTTCGTCGGCGAGATTTAGTGCTTGCCTTTTATGTAACTCCTTCGTAATAACCATGAATAATAATTAATATACAAAGTTTAAAATTGTACAACAGTCTCACCATTGTAACTAAATTTAAATAATCTTACCAAACTTTGTTGGAAAGAACTTTGCCTTGCACGATTCTCGCTGTTAGCTGATTGCGCACAGTTCTCAGGTACCGGAGTAGCACAATCATATCCGGATCCAACATTACCCTTCTTCGTTGGAGTTAGATTCTCATCCTAATTGATTAACAGAACATGGAGAAATAAATGACTACATAAACAACATGTGTTCCAAAACAAAGGTCCGACCTAGAAATAGAGTAAAACTTATTACCTGACTCATCGGAGTCGACCGTGGTGGAGTAGAGTACTCACTAAGATTTTGTAAAACATTTCTGATAGTGACTGCATTTAGATCAGCTACGGGAGTTGTATGGTTTTCTGGACCAGAAACGTCATTCGGAACTGGCGTGGGAACATATTGGGGCACTTCGTGGGCACCAAGGTAATCTTTGCACAATGCAGAAACCAAATCCTTAACACAGTTAATCATGTCCTCCTTAAACTTGACCAACACGGACTCAACTTGTCTAACAACTCTCCCCTTTATTTCATCCATCCTAAAACATGCGCCCTTTTGGTTATTCTCCAGAAAATTAAACTGAGGTTTGATTTTCTCTATCACAATAGCAGCAATATAAGAAGGATCACTGCCATCAACATTAGACTGCGAATTTTTTGATTTCTTTGACTTTGTAGATCCTTTTGAAGATTATCGCATACACTCAACATCAATGTTTCTCATCCCACCATGAAAAGAATCGTAATTATAATTAATTTTACAGTTGATGCCCTCAACCAGGTTGTCTACTCTCGAATCTTGCTCTTCGTCAGAATAAACTAAGTTTCCAGCATCAATAGGTTGCAAAGGTTCGTCATCAAGGATGCTATGAACAATAACCTAAACACAGAAAATATTGAAATCCTTATTTATTTCCAATTACTGTAAAGAATCAAAAATTATATTTCCCATTAGTGTTCAATATATTCAACTAGTAAAAGTAAGATTAATAACAGTACGAAAATCACTTAGATCACTTCTCTTGTCTACACTTCGGGCGTGGGCGGTGTTAACTTGAAGAAAGAAATGTAACCAAAGGAGGAGTTGATTTGAGTTTGGGTCTTGTGCAAGAATAGGACAAGTCTTCCAGAGATTGTTTGATAGGCTTCAGGAGTGTTATAGAAAGGCTTCAGAGGAGTCTAAGATACTATGAAGCTGGTGCAAAGATAGGGTCAAGTCCAGGAGGGACTTAGACACCATTTGGAGATAGTTGGGTGATGGTGCAAAAATAGGGCGAGGTACGGACAGGTGGTCCGTACCATCGACCGTACTTGTTCCGGATCAACCCGAAGTGAAGAAGTGCAAAGATAGGATACCGGTTCAGCAAGAAGAGAGGCGGCCTGAGTTGTAGCAGCTTGTGGACGTTTGTGGATAAGGCCAGGCTGTCATGAGCTGAAGTGAGCTGTAAAGTTAAAGGAGCATGGACCATGTATCTGGTCTGATACATGTGAAGGTTCATAGGAGCCTATAAGCAGCCAATCAGAAGCCAGCCCTTGCTTTGACCAGATTTGAATTAACCAATCAGACACCATCATCTATCATCCAATCACAAGACATCACACAGATTGCAAACTCACTCTCCATCCTAGCCATCCATTCATCTCAAGTTATTTCTATCCATTAGATTAAGGGTTTATGTAATTCCAAAGTGTAAAGCCTATATAAAGGCTATGTAGTGGCAATTTGTAACCATAAGGGAGTAAGGGGGAGTTCCCCTCTCCACTTCATGAATGATAAACTTGTTCTTGAATCTGAAACCCTAATCTCTAATCTCTTATTCTCCTAATCTCTCAGTATCTTAATCTTTGTTCCTAAGTCTCTTATTCTCCCATAAACACTCTCATCAATCTCTTTTTCTAAATCACCTAGAGCAAGCTCTCATCTTTCTCCATTGGAGTTTTACACACACACATACAACCAGAGAAGAGAACTCTACAAATCTCATATGGTATCAGAGCCAGGTTCATCTGAACTTTGTGTTGCTTCCGCCTAAGCTCACAGCTCCCTCCCATGCCATTTCAAGCTGATAAGAAGCTTCATGTTCAGTCCGGCTGTTCTACATCTTCAAGAAGAAGAAGTTCAATCCTAGACATCCAGAAGCTCTTCTCAGTCCAGCCTTACTCTCTCATGAACGCCCTTGAAGGAAGAAGGTCCCTGGAAGAAAAGGTTATGGAGTGGCCTTACTAACCTCTCCATGAAAACCAGTTCCAAGCGCCCCTTTCTCACTGTCCTAGAAGAAAGGTGATAGCTTTCAACATGGATCTGGTGTGGCGAGTTCAAACCATGAAGAAAGGTGGTGTCTATGACATGGTGAGTTGAAGAGGATGGTTCATGGAAGAAAAAGATGTTGGGATCGAAACCAACAGCTCAAAACTTGCCATGTACCATGGAGATTCAAGGAACAAACAAGTTCTTTGGCTGTAAGCTGGATCTCTTTCCCTCTTATACAAAACTTGAGTATATTGACTGGTTGTGATGTTGTGAAGTGTTTGAAAACCTGAGGATTGTTTAAAAGATTACTAAATGAAATAAAATGAATTTAGAATCTGTCCCAGGATGCTTAAAGAGCTTGGTTTCCTAGTAATCCTTACATCGTACTAGTTATACTAGGCTTACTAGCAGCAGTGTAAGCGCTTTGAAAAATGTCTAGTAACTTATCAGTATTACTAGGATTACTAGATATGTTAATATGCTTAGCTCCGGTTCATAATGATGCTTGTTATGATTGATTGAATCTGCTTGCATACATGGATTGAAACCGAATTGAAAGTTGTTGCATATAGTCTTGTGGCTGTCTTACATTGAAGCATTAGATTCATGTCTAAATTGCTGAGTAAAGAAGCTTAAAAATGCCTAAGTAGCTTGCATAAATCTGGAAAAGAAAGTGCTTGTGCTTAGAGAGGTTGTTTGCAAAGATAGAACTTGAAAATGACTTGTTTTAATCTGTTGCAATGCTTGTGAGATTGAGAATCAAACTTGATGATTAATCAAGGATTGATCCCAATACTCTTGTGTCTTATCTTTGCTGGAGTTTGAGTGGTGTTTCAGGTTCACAAGAAGTGTTCTTTGCTCACCACCTATCCAAGACAAGAGGAAGACTTGATCCATTGTGTGGAGCAATGGGAAGATACTTGTGTGTAGAAGCCGGTTTAAGAAGCGCAGGCCACGAGGTTGTTGAGCTCCTGGTTCAAGACACACAAGAAGAATACTTGATCCATTGTGTGGAGCAACGGGAAGGTGCTTGTGTGTAGAAGCCAGTTTAAGAAGCGCAGGCCACGAGGTTGTTGAGCTCCTGGTTCAAGACACACAAGAAGAAGAAGGTCATCACCTAAGTCATGAGGAAGGACGGTGATCTGAGGGTACTTGAAGCTGAAGGCAAAAGGGTGGATCAGTGATTTAAGCGCAACTGTTAGGGTGGTGTGCTCCTGGTCTTGAAGTTCATTGAGGCTCATTTCAAGCTTGAACCTATACTCAATTCAAGCTTGCGGTGGGGATTCAAATGAGCAACCTGAAGAGCCAAAGTTCAAGACTTGTTTCCTCCTTATCATTACAAGAGAATAATAAGATGAAGCCTATTGCCAACATTCTGTGGAGAAGTCCACAGTCTGCTCCAAAGAGGGTAGAGAGGATGTTGTGACCATGGAGAGATAAAGCCTATTGCCAACATTCTGTGGAGAAGTCCACAGCCTGCTCCAAAGAGGGTAGAGAGGATGTTGTGACAATGGAGAGATGAATCTTATTACCAACATTCTGTAGAGAAGTCCACACACTGCTCCAAAGAGGGTAGAGAGGATGTTGTGACAATGGAGAGATGAAGCCTATTGCCAACATTCTGTGGAGAAGTCTGCAGCCTGCTCCAAAGAGGGTAGAGAGGATGTTGTGACAATGGAGAGGTGACTTGCGGTTCTGTCCATGGTGGTTTAGTCACCATAGCCTACACATCAGATGAGTGTAGAGAAGACAGTAGACATGCAAGGAAGAGCATCACCAGGAGGGTGATGCAATTAAGACCAAGACCATTGCAATCTGATCATGGAGAAGTGGGGCTGTAAGCATCAAGTCGGAAGAAGATGGAGGTGTTCCCACAAGAATGATCATAGAGCTTAGTATGCGCTCACCTTCAAGCTTGGACCTTCCCTATACTCGGTCTCAAGCTTGAGGGGGAGTGTTGGTGAGCTTGCATGATACAAGGAGCTGTTAAGCTCAGCAAGTAAGGGATTCAAGTGACGAGCCAATCCAGTCACTCCTCACCAAAACAAAAGGGAAGTTTCCCTAAACTCAATTCAATTCATCATTTTCAAGTATTTAGTAATCTATTAGGAATACTAGTGTTACTAGACAGCAACATATCTAGTAATCTATCAGGAATACTAGTTTTACTAAAGACGGTCTGTCGAGAAAAAAAAAAAACTAAAGACGGTCTATAAGCATCATTTGAATTTGAATTGATTGAGTTATGTTACTTGATAAGTACTAATACACTTGTGGAAGAATGTATCAGGTAGCTTACTTGGAGATTCAATGGAGAGGATCAGGTCGCTCCTAGCCTTTCAAGATGGCATGAAGTCCGGTGAAAGGGGGAGACACTAAACCGGTTCTATAAAAGAGTCCAAGAAGGTGTGGTAAAGTGTGCGCAAAACTTGAAGTGTTGCTGCACCTGTTTAGGCCGTGATCTAGAGCTTCTTGTGTCCAACCACACTGGTTCTAGGGCACAAGAGCTCACTGGCCAATCCTTAGGCCTTGTTGGCTCTACTCTTTTTCCCTCATCAAGGTTTTGTCCCAAAGGGTTTTCCTTGGTGAGGTTTTTAATGAGGGAGTTCTTCAAGGTTCCAAGCTTGACTTAGGATCGCCTAGAGTCAAGCTTGAGGGGGAGTGTTAACTTGAAGAAAGAAATGGATCCAAAGGAGGAGTTGAGTTGAGTTTGAGTCTTGTGCAAGAATAGGGCAAGTCTTCCAGAGATTGTCTGATAGGCTTCAGGAGTGTTATAGAAGGGCTTCAGAGGAGTCTAAGATACTATGAAGCTGGTGCAAAGATAGGGTCAAGTCCAGAAGGGACTTAGACACCATTTGGAATTGTTGGGTGATGGTGCGAAAATAGGGCGAGGTACGGACAGGTGGTCCGTACCATCGACCGTACTTGTTCCGGATCAACCCGAAGTGAAGAACGGCAAAGATAGGGTGCTGGTTCAGCAAGAAGAGAGGTGACTTGAGCTGTAGCAACTTGTGGACGTTTGTGGATAAGGCCAGGCTGTCATGAGCTGAAGTGAGTGTTGGGGTCAAAAACGGTTACGACGAAGTTAACATTCAAAACGTCCGAAGAAGAAAATGAGAAACTTTCTTCGACAAATACTTTTTCGAAATAGATTCTTTCTTACGAAAAGCTTTGCGGAGGAAACACGAGACATCGAAAAAGGTCGCTACGCAGCGACCGAGCTCTTCCGAAACGTCGATACGGCATTAGTCCATGCATTCTCGTCTACCCTTCGATGCTATCTCCCGAAGACCGTAGCGAACCCATTTCATGTTTCCCGCCATTCTAAGTCATCGATCAAACTTTACCATAAAAACCCCGGAAAGTTCATTCTTTATCGAAAGAAGCTGTAATAAACGCTTCGAGTCAGAAGACGGCCCAAAGGGACCTAAGACATGACTCGAGGCCCAACTTATGATTTCTTAACAAACAGCCCGTAAGCCGCATGATGGTTTATGCTTGTTTCGCAAGGAAAGGTAAATGTCAAGTTTCCGCGGATAAATACGAAATTTTGAAGATAATTACGAAGATCGGAAAAAATGGAATATCTCAATTTTTGCACTATGACGGCTTAAGGGCAGAAGAGGAAAAGCGCAAACCGGCCTAGGAGCCAGTATATAAGGAGTCCTAGGTGAGAAGCATGGGGGAGACTTTTTACACAGCAAACTTAGCACTTAGAGCATTTAGGCAACTTTCCGTTTTTGTTATTTCGAGCTGCAACTCAATTAGGTTTAGCCGTCTTGGGGTTTTTAGAACTAGGAATCTCACCGACAGCTCTCGAGCCCAGGCTTATACCTTGTTGTAAACGCTCATACGCAAACTCGGAATAAAACTTCTCTTTACTCTCTTTTTACAATTTCTTATATTTTATCGTTGTTATCTTGTGTTTTGATTGCTTGGCGTATGGTATTAGCAGATATCAGGGACCTCTGGGAAATTAGGGTTTTCCTATTTTCTTAATTTAAATGGAAATCAAAAGTGTGAATTTCGGTTCCCACCATTTGGCGCTAGAAGGAGGGGGCTCTACGGATCAATCTAACCCGCAAAAGCCACTCAACGATCAGGAACGATATGCAAGACTCTACGTGCGCGAATGTCATCTCGTTCAAGGGGGAGCAACGGTTGATCGAGCCAAACCTCGAAACGACCTCCTTGTTATCGAGCTGACGATCCGAGATGTCGACGTCGCTAGGGTGCTAATCGACACCGGAAGTTCGGCCGATATCATCTTCAAGGATACTCTCGAAAAAAATGGGGATCGATCAATTCGAAATCGTGAAATACCCTAGCCCACTACTGGGATTATCGGGAGAAACAACCGTGGCCTACGGGTCGATTAAACTCGCGGTCAAAGCCGGAACCGTGACAAGAGTCACAGAGTTTCTAGTCGTTGACCATCCCGCATCTTACAACGTTATCATGGGAACCCCATGGTTGAATGCCATGCGTGCCATCCCATCAACGTACCATCTTTGCCTTAAGTTCCCAACCCCTAACGGAGTCGAGGTAATATGGGGAAACCCAAGAGTATCACAGGTGTGTTACGCCGCAGAACAAAAACGAAAAAGACCAGACCTCGAAACCACTCCTAGAAAAGCGGAGAAAAAGATCTCCAACAAGGATTCGCGAAGTCAAGATTCAGCGGAACTCTTCTGGCAGTCTCGTAACATCACGGCCCTAGAGGAAAAACGCAAGCCAACTTGTGAACCTGTGGTCACAGTCTGTCTCGACGAAGCATTTCCGGAACGATGCGTCGAGATCAGAGCCAATCTCCGTGAGCCTTTGAGGACAGAGCTCATAACCTGTCTAAAAAAGAACCTCAATACTTTCGCATGGGCCGCAGAAAATATGCCAGAGATCGACATTAACATAACGTGTCACGAATTAAATACCGATCCGACCTTCAAACCGGTCAAACAAAAAAGGCGGAAGCTAGGACCCGAACGGGCTTCCGCGGTAAACGACGAGGTCGAAAAATTGCTTAAAGTCGGGTCAATAACGGAAGTGAGGTATCCAGACTGGCTCGCTACCCTGTAGTAGTCAAAAAGCAAAACGGGAAATGGCGAGTTTGCATGGATTTTACTGACCTAAACAAGGCATGTCCAAAAGATAGTTTCCCTCTGCCATACATCGATCGATTAGTAGAAGCAACGGCGGGTAACGAACTTATGTCTTTCATGGACACTTTCTCAGGTTACAATCAAATTATGATGAACCCTGAAGATCACGAGAAGACTGCGTTCATTACCGATCGCGGAACCTATTGCTACAAGGTAATGCCCTTCAGCCTCAAAAATGCTGGAGCAACTTACCAACGACTCGTGAACCGTATGTTCTTCAAACAACTCGGTAAAACGATGGAGGTTTATATCGACGACATGCTCGTCAAATCCCTCCAAGCAAAGGATCACGTATCACATCTCGAGGAATGTTTAGCGCAGTTAAATTCCCATAACATGAAGCTCAACCCGACAAAATGCAGGTTTGCCGTGGCATCAGGGGAATTCCTCGGCTACTTAGTCACATTCTGCGGCGTCGAAGCTAATCCAAAACAGATCAACGCACTGATCGAATAATAAGCGGGAAGTCCAAAGGCTGACCGGTAGGGTCGCGGTACTTAACCAATTTATTTAACGATCAACGGACAAGTGCCTGCCCTTCTACGATGTCTTACGGGGAAATAAAAAATTCGAATGGACGGAGGAATGCGAAACATCCACGCTTACTGCGACTCCCAATTAGTGGCAAGTCAGTTCAGCGGAGAGTTCAACGGATGGACGCGTACCTCAAACTGGTCCAAAATCTAGCTCAAGAGTTTGACTGTTTTGCCCTTACGCGAATTCCCCGTTCCGAAAATGTCCAGGCAGAAGCTCTCACGGCCTTAGCATCAAGTTCTGACCCAGGACTTAAAAGAGTAATTCCGGTCGAGTTCAACGAACATCCGAGCATCGGACCACCAATCGTCGTCAACCTCATAGAAGGTCAAGATGACGAGGAAGAAGAAGTTACAATACAACCACAATCGGAGCAATCTGATTACGGCTGTGATATCCCATGGCTGCAGACAATTCGAGACTACATTGTCAACGGACACCTGCCCACCGAGAAATGGGCAGCCCGCAAAGTCCGAACACAGGCCGCGCGCTACGTAACAGTGGACGGCGAAATTTACAAATGGAGATTCTCCGGACCACTCATGACGTGCCTGGAAGGGGAAAAAGTAAGAAAAGTTATGGAGGAAGTACATTCTGGGTCCTGTGGCAACCATTCCGGTGGCAGATCGCTGACATTGAAAATCAAACGCCATGGATACTACTGGCCGACGATGATCGGAGATTGCGAGAAGTTCGCACGAAAATGCGAAAAATGCCAGAGGCATGCTCCAACCATCCGACAGCCAGCCGAAGTTCTCTCCTCCATCACATCGCCCTATCCCTTTATGCGTTGGGCCATGGATATCGTTGGACCCCTTCATAATTCAAAGCAAAAGCGTTTTCTTTTAGTCCTCACTGATTTCTTTTCAAAATGGGTAGAGGCAGATTCGTACGCGAGTATAAAAGATGTCCAAGTCGAAAGTTTCGTATGGAGAAACATCATCTGTAGGCATGGAGTTCCTTACGAGATCGTAACCGATAATGGATCTCAGTTTATCTCCACCCGGTTCGAGGCGTTCTGCAAAAAATGGAAGATACAACTTAACAAGTCGACGCCCAGGTATCCGCAGTGTAACGGACAAGCTGAAACGATTAATAAAACCATTCTCGACGGACAGAAGAAACGCTTAGAGGCCAAAAAAGGCAGGTGGGCCGACGAACTCGAGGGAGTCATCTGGTCCCACCGTACCACCCCGAGGCGAGCAACGGGAGAAACCCCTTTCGCTCTGGTGTACGGAACAGAATGCATGATTCCCGCAGAAGTAGAGTTCCCCGGTGTTCGAAGAAGATTTCTTCCCGAACGAGAGGAGCTCAATAACGTCATGCTCCTGGATGATCTCGATCCCATTAACAAGCGCCGAGATCGAGCGCTCATCCGAATCCAAAATTACCAACACGCAACCGCAAAGTATTATAATTCCAACGTACGGAATCGCAGATTTAATCAAGGAGATCTGGTCCTTCGCAAAGTCTTCCAAAACACCGCTGAACGAAATGCGGGAAAACTTGGAGCAAACTGGGAAGGACTCTCTAAAATCGAAAAAGTCGTCCGACCGGGCTCCTACGAAATAGCCAACAAGCAAGGCATAAAAATCCCAAGGACCTGGAATGCGATGCATCTAAAAAAATACTATCACTACACAAACCAACTCGCAATGACCAAACTACGAGACGGCTTGATCTAAATAAAGGAGTACGTAGGCAGTTTGTCGAAAGACAAATTCAGCTGTCCCCCCCTCATTAATAAAGGGGGGGGGGGAGAAGTGGATATGTATACTCGTATACCCTAAAATTCGAAAACATCTGACCACGCATTCGATGTTTCCAATATATCTTAACCAAGCAAATTATTTTTTATCCGCAAAACATTTTCGAGACGTCGCAAGAGATGCCTCGAGAGTTACTTGATGTCTCGAGTTTTAACCCGATTATCTAACTGCAAGTGCACAGTAAAGTACGCAGTAGTAATACGGGATCGAATCCACAGGGACCGATGATCACACGTAGAGTTGCAGACAAGTTAATAGCTACAGCGAATCAAAATATATTTTTGATGGTTTTTATTTAATTTTCTCTAGTGTCACAAAGCATAAACAAGCATGTGAAAAGATGATTTAAACGATTTGAAAACTATTTTAAAACAAACGTTGGGCATTGGGAATTCTCAGGGATTTCTTTTTAATCAAGATACAATTAATGGAAGACACAGGGATATATTAAGAACCGTCTAGAACTCAAACACGATATTAGAATTAACCTACTTCCGTAGCGCTAATTCTCTATGTTATAGAAATCTCCACACTAACTTCCGCTGAGTTTCAATTTCTAAACAAGCATTAAGAACAGGTTCAATATGTTCACAAAGCGCAATAACATCAACTTCCGAGGGTTAAGGACACTTTGCTCATCTAAAGTATTTTCGGAAGTTCAAACAATCACTTTCGGTGCATCAAACAATCTGAAATCATGAACTAAGTGATCAATTCAGTTCAAGCAGTAAGAAATCCATTAGATGAAGAACCAAAACGTAATCCCTTAGTCTACACACGTTTTATGGATCAAAACATCAAGAAATCCCCTATGAGAACCCCTAAACCCAACTAGATGACTACTCACACATAACTAAGCAAGAACAAAACGATTTTGATGAAGAAAACATGATAAGATTGTATTAAAACAGAGTAAAGGTTCAGAAGATCTTCTCCAAATGGTTTTGAGATGAACTCCTTTACAAATCTTCACAAATCACACCAAAACAAGTACAAAACACTCAAATCTTCTCTCTAGAACTTGTAAATCTCCTCCTTGGTCGCCCCTGGTCTTTTCTGAGTCTCAAAGGTCGAGTTCTTCTCTGAATTATTGAGGGGAGTGGGTAAAAAGGAGTGAAAAGCTCGTTTGTGCGTGTGGAGCCCGTAGAGCCTGAGATCGGTCGATCCACATAGACCGGATCGGTCGATCTAGTGCGTGAAAGCATAGGATCGGTCGATCCACATTGACCGGATCGGTCGATCCACATTGACCGGATCGGTCGATCCCACGTCCTGTGCGATCAATACTTCATTCGGTCCATTTTTCGGTCTATCTTACTTCTGAATAAATCCGAATGTGTTCTTTTCTTTCAAGCTATCTAGTAACCTGCATATTACACTTAAGAACACCAAAACGCATCAAATAGACCAAAACATTAATTAAAACCGACCATTTAATTGCTCCAAAACGAGTTTAAAACCGTTAAAAACACGGAATATCATTACTTCTTCTGAATGACGAAAACGGACACTCCGTCCAAAAAAATGATGAACATTTTAACACATATTTTGCGCAAAAACTCCAAACGACGGCATCTGCCGCCAAGTCCGGTGCTGATCACATCAAACTCTCGAACGTCCTAAACAGACATAGCCATCTCACGAAGATGACTCTTGTACATCCGACACAAGGATAATAGCGCTATAAAAGAAACCCAAAATTTTGGTCCAGCACTTCCGGTTGGCTTAAAAATTGTCTCCGGAGAGATGCTCGATTCATATATAACAAGTCATGTAAGCCGAGAACCTATCACGGACTTTAAATCGGTACGAATCAGGTTAAAATTGCGACAGATAAATCGATAGCCGGCTAGTCACCGCATAAAATCTTGAAACCGAAAGTAAATTTAGGTCTTGCCCTAAACCCAGCGCATTGGTCTCTAACATCTCAAGGCATGATATCCAAAAGTTACGAGATCCCAAAACCATGCCTCTATGTTTATATTCGACATCTTCAGATATCCCGCGAAGTCTATATCTCGCAGAAAAACTCTCGAAACGGATGATCGAACAAAACATTTCACATCGTAGAAGGATATGAGACGACAACTCATCACCCTCCTTCCACGCCATACGTAAACTTATGAAAAATGCAACTCGATCATCTTGTCATATAAAGAAAGCCGCAGAGCGGCAGGGATTCAAAGCCACATACGGCCAGTCCCGAAATATGAAATAAGGCCATTTAAAGCCGAAACATCAAACAAAAAAAATCTCTCGCAAGAGATCTAACCAAAGTCATCCTCAGAACTCACGCTCCCTCTTCACCCATCACTTCGTCCAAGTATGGAGCCGCATCACCTCTGCTTTCTCCGAGCACCGGATCTTTTCCCTCTGGGCCATTTGAACACGTCGCAAGAAAGCACGCGGATTTCATGTCAGCTAGGATGAGATCGAAATCTCCATCCACGACTGCCAAATCTCCCTTGCAGCCGGACAGTCGGGCCTCTTCGGTCTCTAAGGTCGGAGGAGTCTCACTCTGGAACGACTGAACCACGGCCACCCCACCCTCAATCGTCGCCAAGGCTAAATTCTTGTTCCGGATGCACTCGAGGGAGCCCAGAAAGGTAGAGATCTTCGCCAAGCGAGCCTGAAACTCAGAACGAAGAGCGTCATTGGCCTCTCGGATCCCGCGGCTCGCTAATCCTGCATCGCCCTCGATCTGACGCTGAAGCCGACGCACCTCCGAAGATTTGGCCTTCCTGGCTTTCTTCTCCTTAAGCAAGGAACTCGCCGTCTTCCCGAGGTCCCTCTCGAGCTCCCCTATTGCGACCTCGAGTTTCGACACTTACACGGAGTGAGAATCCTTGACAGCCGTCAGCATGGCCTCGGTTTCAGACCATCTACCCTGCAGCTCCAACAACTCCCCGACAAGACGACTGGCCTCTGAACCGCACTCGTTGATCATCCCATCGATCAACAACATGAACTGCGAAACGAGAAGAAAGTTAGGGATTTTTTGTCTTTTAGAAAAATATATAACAATCAAGAGATTAAGTGAGCGACAAACCTTTCCGCGAAGCCCCGACGCTATGCTCGAGCCTCCTTGGTGCGAAGATTCCCCGTCACTGCCCTTGGTAAACTTCCTCTTCCGGCCCTTAGGCTGAGCAACCGGAACAACACTGGGAGCGTGCAGCGCTAGAACGATCTCTTTCCTGGCCGGAGGAGGAGGCATAGAGTCAGCAGCCCTCTCCTTATCCTCGACGAGAATCGGAGTCGTGGACGATCCGGCAGGTAGAGCCGAAGCTTCCGGAACGCCCGAGCCTGCGAGAGATCCCGCGTCTCGCGGAGTTACGAACTCAGTCCCGGGACCCGGAGCAATGGCCAGTGCATAAGAGGATGGGAACTCGTCGCCAGCTCGAACCTGTTCCTTCTCGGCTTGGTGACGAACTAATCTCTCTCGAAAGGAGAGATGGTCAGCAACGCAAGCCGGCGCTTCGACCGGAGAAGTCGGAATCGGAGCCAGAGAGGTGGCCTCGCCCATCTCAACATCAGAGCTTATCTTGTCACCGTGGGAAGAAGACATGTTGGAAGCAAAAGATTTGGAGCTAGAGAGGTTTTGGAGGTTTTGAAGAAGGGAAGGTGTGAAGCAAATGAATGACAAGAGCTCACTACTTATAGAAGTATGGGCTCTAAATTTTATATTTTTAATATATGCTTTCTCAAGAATTTTCTTCCGCGGAGTTTAAAGTAAACTTCGTCCAATATGCCTAACTTTGCCAAAATCGTCAAACCGCGCGCTAGAGTCTCGACTCTAACAAGCTGGAGGGCTAACTGTTGGGGTCAAAAACGGTTACAACGAAGTTAACATTCAAAACGTCCGAAGAAGAAAATGAGAAACTTTCTTCGATAAATACTTTTTCGAAATAGATTATTACTTACGAAAAGCTTTGCGGAGGCAACACGAGATATCGGACAAGAGCTCGAAAAAGTTCGCTACGCACGACCGAACGCGTGTTCCGCTCGGTCGCTACGTAGCGACCGAGCTCTTCCGAAACGTCGATACGGCATTAGTCCATGCATTCTCGTCTACCCTTCGATGCTATCTCCCGAAGACCGTAGCGAACCCATTTCATGTTTCCCGCCATTCTAAGTCATCGATCAAGCTTTACCGTAAAAACCCCGGAAAGTTCGTTCTTTATCGAAAGAAGCTGTAATAAACGCTTCGAGTCAGAAGACGGCCCAAAGGGACCTAAGACATGACTCGAGGCCCAACTTACGATTTTTTAACTAACAGCCCGTAAGCCGCATGACGGTTTACGCTTGGTTCACAAGGAAAAGTAAATGTCAAGTTGCCGCGGATAAATACGAAATTTTGAAGATAATTACGAAGATCGGAAAAAATGGAATATCTCCATTTTTGCACTATGACGGCTTATGGGCAGAAGAGGAAAAGCGCAAACCGGCCTAGGAGCCAGTATATAAGGAGTCCTAGGCGAGAAGCATGGGGGAGACTTTTTACACAGCAAACTTTGCACTTAGAGCAATTAGGCAACTTTCTGTTTTTGTTATTTCGAGCTGCAACTCAATTAGGTTTAGCCGTCTTAGGGTTTTTAGAACTAGGATTCTTGCCGACAGCTCTCGAGCCAAGGCTTATACCTTGTTGTAAACGCTCATACGCAAACTCGAAATAAGACTTCTATTTGCTCTCTTTTTACTATTTTTTATACTTTATCGTTGTTATCTCGTGTTTTGATTGCTTGGCGTGTGGTATTAGCAGATATCCGGGACCTCTGGGAAATTAGGGTTTTCCTAGTTTCCTAATTTAAACGGAAATCGACAGTGCGAATTTCAGTTCCCACAGTGAGCTGTAAAGTTAAAGGAGCATGGACCATGTATCTGGTCTGATACATGGGAAGGTTCATAGGAGCCTATAAGCAGCCAATCAGAAGCCAGCCCTTGCCTTGACCAGATTTGAATTAACCAATCAGACACCATCATCTATCATCCAATCACAAGACATATAAGATAGTGATTTGATGTTGAAGTTCCTTATGGGACCAATTATAAAAAGAAAATTACCTTATTATTGAAGTTCCAACGCCCATTTTCAAGGAAAAGGTCCACTCATTGCCTGCTTTCAGATGTTTACAAATATAAAGATCATATGAGACAATAACATTAGTGACATCAAATGTTCCGTAATCAAAATGAAAATGACTATGGGAGAATCAAACCGGATCAAAAACGGCAGTCTCATGCTGAGTATCCTGGTGTGCCTCCATGGATTGCCCACTTGGATTCGTAAATACCATGACTGGGATGAAGGGGAAGCAAGTTGAGATAGGATTCAACATGGGAAGATCAGATTGTGGATTAGATCCTTCTGGGAATCTTAATCCAATCCAAATTGCTAAGAATACAGAAAAATTTGCAGAAGAAGAAATAGAGATTGTGATGGGATACGATGAGTTTTTGGTTAGAGCGCAGCGTCTTTAGGATTATTAAGAAAACAAACGAATATAAAGTGATGGAAACTCAAAAGATACTTACAATTATCGATTTAGGTTTTATTTTCATATTTTGTTTTAAATGATATGGTTCTAGAACAAATTGTGATTGGCTGATTTTTTATGCCTACGTGGACACCATATATGTTGAGTATATTTGGCTTTTAGTATTGTAAGATTGCTACTTGGTTTATTTTTTGGAAAAAATGGGAAAAAAAGGACATTCTCAACTTAGATTTGTTTCAATGGGATTTTTAGAAGATTATTTAGGAAAATAAGATTTTAATTCTTGTAAATACCATAATACCCTTAAAATAAACCAATTAATATGAATTATAATTATAACAATGATTTTCGTAATTGATTTAGAATTAAAAATAAAAAAAAAGGAAAAAAAAGATACGGTTGAGGTAAAACCCGTAAAGTTGCCCTAATTTTTTTTTAATCTTCTTTTCTCTGCCGTAACTCTTGACTTCATCCATGGCGGTTTAGGGTTCTTGGAAAATCATTGTTCTTAATCGGTGTTTCGTCAGATGGTTCGTCTTTAATCTCGTTTTCGTCATCCTCCTCTTCGTTCTCACATACGAAAAAACGAAATCGTACGAGTTTCGACGGTTCATTACAAAATCAAAGTGTTCTTAGATTAATAAGTTCTTGAGTTAAGAAACTTAATAGTTTTAAGTGTGTTTGAATCTTGAATTATAATCATCGCAGGAGCCGAGAGTTCCTCTGGCAAGGACACACTGCTCACGCCACAAAAGAAGACGCAGATAAAGAGGTAACACTAGTTTTTTCCTTTGTGATCTAAACCTTAAGCACTTCTATACTTGAAAAACATGTTAATTTCTGTGCTTAATTTTTTTAGGTTCTTGAGGCTTTGGACCATTACCGTCACATTTATGAAGAGTATTTTGCAGTCCCAGTTGTAAAAGGTATGAAGAGTGAGAAGAAGTTTGCAGGTGCACGTTATACCACAAGGGTAGAGGTAAAAATTACATTTAAAAACTTGGACTGATGTATTAAGAAGTTGTCACGTAATCTCTTTATTTACAAATCAGTAAATGCGATTATGTTTTAGGCTTTCATACCAGAAACTGGTCGTGGTATACAAGGTGCAAAGATGTTTGACATCACATTCACAAATAAAGAAGGAAAAAATAAAAGGTGTGGCGGAATTCTTGGGCTTATAGTGCCAGAACGGTAAGAAAATCTTGAAAATCCTTTTTTAGTTTTGTATAAAAGTATTTGTGCTTGCTCATATGGAACTTACTATTGAAGTTTCTAACATTTGTTTTGAAGATTGGAGTGATGATATTGACTTATGAAGATGACAAAGGATTGGTGAATCCCCCTAACGTTGCACCAATCCAAGTCAGACTCAGTGAGGAAGGAAATGGTCTTGATGTCTGTGATAACTAACCAAGATTGAGCTTAACCGAAGTTTGTGATAGCTTTGATGCAAGGGTCTTGATGTGATCAAGCAAGCTCAATCTGGAACATAAAGACAGCTATGAAATTAAAATCTGGCGTTTTGCATCAGCTTTTACACTCTTGTTCAGTGCCAAGCTTTTGTTTTTACTCCTACCATGTAATGTTAGCTCATTGCAGCCTTGATTCACTTTTTTTTTCCATAGCATATTGTTTAAGTTGTTTGCATGAAGTTGATCTTGAATGTTTGTCTTGCTTTTCTTGTTGGCATGAAGTTGTTTGACGTCTTCACACAATACATAAATTTCATAAATAATACGATACATGACATACATTATATTTCAAGAAACAGTAACAAACAAGAAAATGGTAAAACTGGACAATAAAGGTAAGCAAGTGGCAACATTTAGTAGTCATCACTTACATAAACTCTCACCGTTAACTTTGTAGAGTAAAGAGGCATACAATCTCGGTATTTTTGGTAAGAGAATGATATAATAAACAAGACAAAATAACATAGATTAAAACATTGTTGTATTGATAGAGAGAAAAGGTGACTTTGTGGATGAAGAAGAGAGAAACACAAACGAAGAGAAAAAGATCGTGGAAGGAGGAGAAGGAGAAGAACGTGGAGAAAATATTCTCAAATATACTTTGAGAGATTTATGGTAGATTTAGTTTAGATTTAGAAAACTTCTTTAACCGAATATGGAAGTTTCCATATTTTCACGATTTGCCTAGAATATGTACATTACCTAAGCAGAACACCGTATACTAGGTGAGAAATGTATTCTTCCTTTAGGCTTCATATAAGGTAAAAGTCAGAACAAATTATGTCACGTAATATAACTGACCTATATCATTGAGTTGTGGCTATATATCGTTATCGAGCTGTAGGTATACCGAAGACATCTTTCTTGATTATAACGTAACCGATTCTATCTTTGTTAGAATATACAAGAAATGTTAGTTTACGGTATATACCCTTGATATATCAATGTTTAAAACTTAGAATCGGACATGTAACCTAGGTAGATTACCAGAATGAGTATTCTAACTGTAGTTAGAAGATAAAATAAAATATGATTCCAATTTTTTTTTAAGTTTAAACATATATATTCTCATACTTATGTTTCCAACAGTTTTCATATTTTTTTATATTTTTAAAATTTAATTTACTATTTTTTCCATTAAAGAAGGGTAACACATGTCCAGAATTGCCAAAAGTATGAAAAATCTTATTGTGACAAACAAAAGTTCAAAGTGTCTCATTTTTCCAATTCTCCCTTATTTTTTAGTAGGTCATAACAATCGTAATAAAAAGAAAGAGGAAACTGTTTTTGAAAGATACAGTTACCAAATAAAAGATAACGTGGTAGTTAATGTTTAAAAAAAATAGATTAATTATATAAAGAGAATAATTAATGGTTCCTTAAATAAAAGAAATAAATAGTTGGACTCAACTAATATCAATGGGACATGTTCCTGTTTTAATTGTATTGATTCATAATTCATCAATCAACCTAATATGAAGGTTAACACACAATGTTGAGCCTCATGAAGTATATTAGCAGTCTTTTATACTCTAAGTACCATGATACCAAGTTCCAATATAGGTTTTGAATCATTATTTTAAGGTCTGGCAACCTATATATATATTGTAAGAAGTGATAATTTTTTAAAATGCTGCTAATTCAATTAGAACTTCTACAGTTTCGGTTAAAACATATAATTGGAGTAATAAATATACGGGAGTTGAATCACTAATTAATTAACATACCAAATATACTTGGACAGTAGATAAAAAATACTATGAAGAATTTGTGTTAATTAAATCAAATATAAAGTGGACTTGCTATGTAATAAGTGGGGTTTATGGTCTTATATGGAAATACAATACTTGATTTCCACTAAGAACATCATCGATTAATTTCAATTGATTTTTAACATGTTTACAACCCTTCATAATACATATAGGGGTCATTGGTGTTAATTGTGAGTGCTCTACACAGCAATAATTTTCTCTAGAGCAATAAAATCAAAGCAATTAAGCTTTATTAATAAAAACTAAAGGTAGAGCCCAAAATCTTTAAAAAGAAATATAATTGCTCTAGAAATCAATTTTTCTACAGCTTTAGGTTTAGTGCTTTTAAAACTTTGAAATAAACTTACAGTAATAAAATTTAAAGCCACAAAATCAACAGCTTAAATTTTAAAGCAAAAAATTCAAAGGTAGAGTCTTTACCAATCAACCCATATATACTAAACTTAAAAGCCTTTTAATTTCTAAACGTATTTTAATTTAGTGATAATTATAAACCAAAATAATTAAAAATTTATTAACTGCAAATGCACATAAGGTAATCCTAAATTTTTAAAACTAAAATTTTAATTTTGATAAAATATATTTTAATTTTTTTCACACTGCGGCATGTCATCACCTAGTATATATATTACTAGTGGTATTCCCGCGCTTCGCGCGGGATTTTGTATATTTAGTTGCATCTAGATTGTTGTCATTAAGTTTAAGCCGTAGTTAAATTTCAATGTTAATGTTTAGGCGTTAGGCATCTGTTCAGATTTGGTTAAGATTTAGTCGGGTTTGGATTTTCACAGCTAAAGATTTAAGTCTCACCTATATACTTATCAATTTTTGTTCGGATTCAGTACTATTTTGTCTGGTTTAATTCGATTTGGTTCTTTGGATATGTATATTTTGCGTAGTCTTACTAATATTGGGCAATGCAGAGAAGATAGTGTTATGATGAGAAATAATTATTTGAGTGGTATTTTGTTTTTTTTTTTTTTTAGTCATTGAAGCTTTTTTCATACGTGGGATTCTATGAGGAGAGAGGGGGGGGGTTACTATGTTGTGTGTGGGGGCACTGGTTTTATTAGTTTAATTTAGACATGCTTATTATGTTCGTACGTAGGCTTAAAAGTTAATAATTGTTATCGTTTAAGTTTTCTGCATGTTTTTATTTAGTTTGACGAATGTGGCGTTTTTATATTTTAAATACTGTAAAGTACCTTTGATTCCTCTGGTGGGACGTGATGAACCTGCAGGCGAGTTGCACATACCTTGCAGAGAGAGCCTTTTATGGTCAGTGTTTTTGAAGCCTTGAGTGAGTCATCGGTTCTTGCAGGAGGGGGTTTCTTAGTCCTCTTGTGTAAAAGATAGTGTTGTTGCCTGCCGTGGAGGTTACGTTTTTTTCTTTTGCTGACAAAATACATAGGAACTTGTTAATAAATTGAGGGGTTAGAATATATTGGTGTTAGTGTTTGCAAGCATGATCAGGTGATCATAAGCACGGAACCTGAACATCTCTTTAGGAATAGGTTGATGGTTTCTGCTATTTCAATGAACTTTGTTTTCTCAGTGAATCTTATAGCAATGTGGGAATCTGAGACCTAAAGTTTTTTGTTGCTCTTTGTTACATCGAAGCTGGAGAGCTCATATATAGCACATGGCTTAGGAGGTGGTGGAACTTAATTAGTGGAGGCCTGAATAAGGTTAGCCTGCGATCAACCGAAGGAACCATACATAATAAGTTTGAATTCTACACTAAAACAAAAACAAACTCGGCTAAATTACAAGTAGGACACCCCCCTTCTTAACTTTCCTTCGCCTCCCAAAAAACGCAAAACCTTAGTGACAACAGGCTGCCTACACCGGAAGAGTTTAAAGAGGCTGAGAATTGGTCATTGTTAGCTGTGCTGTTTAAGAGAGATTGTATGGTACCAAAAAAAGACAAAGAAATATGTGAGCTAGAAGCCTAGAACTACCTGTGGGTCTATACATAGATTGAATGATTGTACTGTGGAAAGTGGTGAGTCTCAATTCACGAAGACGTAGTGGGAATCTCGGAGTAAATGCCTTTATTCATTAGCAACTGAAGCAAATTTAGTGGAGTTGAAACGTTAGGGCAACGTCTTGGAAGAGACGACTGTAGCTACGCAGAAAATAGTAATATGACTGCATTACTTTCATGGACCTTGGCCTAACAACTATGTCGTTAACGGATACAAAATTATTAATGTAATACGATGCCCTTATAGACCTTTACGAAAATTAGAAGCCAATACATTTAGGGCCCGTTAAGCTATAAGTGACAAAACAAAGCGACAAAATTTTAATAATTTTGGGCTTAAATCAATAAAAAACCAGTTCAAAGTAAAGAATAAAGAAACCCGGCAGGATGCAGAAAATCGCGAGTGGTTAGTGTGCCGACACGTGTCGCCAAAAGCCCCATTCTCCTCGATGACGTGGCTTAATGAGGAGAGAGGCAAGTCTACTTTATTGTATAAGATAACCTCCGCAAACATTTGAGACATTTACGTAAGAAAGACTAATGAGAAGATTAATTCGTAAGCTATAAACTTTATAGTATAAAGTGAACAACATTCAGATAGAAATGGACATACTATTCTGTTTCTTTTGGAGGGTCTACAAGTTTTAGAATCCAAAGAAGAAAAGTTAAACCAGACAGGCAGTACACATATGGTGGCTTAAGCAGCTTTCATGTCATCCATACCAACACTAGCCTGCGAATAAATAAAACAAGAATAACAGAATGAAATCTGAAGACATTGCAATAATTTGAGGTTTTTAAAGTCCATGTTTACCAGAAATTTGTGATTTTCTTGAAGGAACGGACCAAACTCTGAGCAAAACCTTTCCATGTCAGCATTGATGTCACCAGAACCAGCTGTAACCTCCATGAACTTCTTCCTGTCTGGAGCAAGCTTTAAACCCATCTGATAAAAAGAAAAGGTTTACCATTTATCAGGAAATTAAAATGAGACACGGTTTGTAGAAAATGTGGTTCAAACAGTGAAAGGAGTGACATAAAGGCGCAAGTAAAGTTCGTACAGAAGAGGTAGAGCTAGCGAACCATCCGTGCCATTTCTTCAGTGTTTTTTGGTACGAGTCACCACAAGCTTGTGACATTGACCAGTCTTGATGTGCTACCAAGTTGCGGCATAACTCCACTAAGAAATCCATTGCCCTGAAAGAATCAATATATGTTTATCTGTTTCTGAGAAGCAATCATTTTCGTAAGAAAAGTGTGTATTGTGTTTACATGCCGATATTGTTTACCTGGTTAACCAGAGAAGACCATTGGTACAACTAGACGATCCTTTTGCTGTCCCTGACTCAATTTCACCTTGAACAATGGTGTACAAGTACTTGTACTTTTCTGGATCAGACAAGTAGTTCTTCTCCAACCTCTACAGAAGAGACAGACAAACAATTTTATATTGTAAAACAACAATCCAATGTACAGAGGTCGTGACGCAGGTACAGGACATTTTCTCTACATCAGAGTTACACATTACTAGGTCAGAAGAGTAAGAACTGAGACAATGCACTTTTACCAATGGTTTGTACTACGCATGCTAAACGGATTTGTGATCTATGATTACCAAAATCATGGAAACTAGAAGAGAACTTGATATGAACAAAAAGCTTAATTCCTTTTAACATAATCTATCTTAGAGATTAAGTTAATTCTTGAAGCTTGTATATTATTAATCATATGAAACCCATATATAGGAATACAACTTTATAGAATACTGAAACCTCTTATACTAATACAGAAAAAATAAAACTTCAAAACCAATTATTAATAGAAATTACCAAAACTTTTAATGTAAAATATACTAATCTATCTAACGATAGTCACGTATCAAAACTTTACCGTTATGTTGCCACTAATGTCAGATTTCACGATAGTCATAGCAGCTCCAAACTTATCTGGGAAAACAGAAACCAAAAAAATAAATGAAGTCAACTAAAAAGTAAACAGAACAAGATATACACGTGAGCTTATATTGCTGAAGAACAATGAACAATCATCCAAAAATGTCAGAATCGCCATTCGGAAGCATTTAGAGAGCAGAAAAGTATAATCCTTTCGTTACCTAAAAGGGAAGAGGGTCTTGCAGAGGTCAAGAAAAGGCATAGTAAGCATCTCGCCTTGTTCAGATTTGACATGCTTCATTCCTTCCAAACAGGCGTGAACACAGTCCCTTCCATTTCCAACTCTTGACTGAACTGAAAGCGAGACAAAGAGGAAATCTCAGATATTATTATTACATTTCCATGTTTAGACACAACACCAGGATAACATGCACAATGGAAAGTCTAATGAACCTATTATACTGACCTCAAAGTTACTTCCATCTTCATCTCTCTTTCCATTTATAAATCCTTCGTTGATCCAATACTCTATCAACTCCTCCTTCTTTATTTCATAATCTTCCGGGAACAAGACAATATAGGAAGCATGATTTCATTCTCACCGTTTCGTCCTCTAAACCATCATAGCTGAACTTCAAATTGAAAGAATCTTTTCTTCCATACCTGGAACTTGTGCCCTAGATGTATTGAGAACATCAATGCATGACGCCATTCATGTACATCCTCTTTACATGACATGGCCTTCGCAATCACATTGAGTGCAAGTGGCAAGCCATAACATTTTTCAGAAATTTTTTTTGGCAAGTGTGGGAATATCTGGATGCCGCTTTAATGAGACTTCTCCAACTACATTTTGGAACAGTTCCCACGCTTCATTCGTTGACAAAACATTAAGTTTTAACTCATCATCAGCTTCCATGTATCTGCAAACTTCCTTTGAGCGAGTGGTGAAAACTATCTTTGATCCATTTTCTTGAGTTGGACGTGGAACTCCAATCTGTCCAAATCTACCTCGCTCCACAGATCATCTAATAGCACTATAAATTTCTTTCTTCCTAGGATTTTGTCTATGGAAGATGTTTTCTTTCTCCTCTTCTTTTCTTTTCCTTTTCCCAGTCCTTGTCAACACGTAATTTTCCTAGAATCTGATTCCGAATGCCGTTGTATTGCAAATCTTTAGAGACCACAACCCATATCACAACATCAAGTTCATTCACCTCTTCGTTGAATTTGTTGTTGATACGAGCTAAGAGGGTTGTTTTCCCAACTCCCCCCATGCCATAAATACCTAAAGTTCTTCGTTCAGGTTTCATGATGCTGTCCCATGCCTTTCTAACCATTGAATCCAAACCTATTGTTGTTTGGATACTTTCTTCACCACCTTTGGTGCAGGTCTTTTTCCGGCCAACTCTTCAAAACTCCTTCAGACAGAAGCTCTTTAACTTCTTCCAACTTCTTCCATACTCTTTACCATACTTACGCTTGATATGCATTTTTTGGAAAAATATCCAAAATACACAATCTTTTGATTTCAGTTGGTTTAAACCTAAGCAGATCACTGACCTGAGAGTCAATACTCGCTACCTTGAAAACCATCCTTCAACTTGAGGTAGCCGCTCCAAACCTCTACCTTCTTCTATGGAAACTCTTATTAACAGATCCTCTCGCCTTTCTTGAAGTTTTTGCCTAGCGTCTCCAGAGCCTCGAGATTAGCCTTCATCATAAAATGTAATTTCTATTACCAAATAAGCAGCTGCAGGTTTGATTCACACCGCTTGATCACATGAGAAATTTAGTGCTACACAGCCTCCCTCTTTGCTCAAACTTTCAGAAGAAACCAAAACCCAAACTCACTGTTTTGATTAATGAACAAGAGAAAGAGGAACACCAATAATTTTGATTGAATTGGGAGAAAAGCCACCAGCGAAGACCAATAACTCTACCCAATAGTCCATAAAATAATAATGAAAACACTTGGATTATATTATCATGAGATGAGGTATAACAGCCAGACAGTATTAACCACTTGTGGACTTTAGTTTAATTTCCTTTTTGTCATCTAATTAACATGAGATGAGGTACAACAGCCATATTATATATTTATATTAACCACTAGTGGACTTTAATTTAATACTTTTTGTCATCTAATAGATAATATTAACATTAGATGAGGTACAACAGCCCGATTATATTAACCACTTGTGGACTTTCATTAAGATTTGGGATTTTACGTTCCAATCGAATTTGTTATGTTTTTTTCCAGAGCAATTTAGTGTAACGAAATGTGAATTGGCCTTGGTTGCAGTGCAGACATTGAATCAACATCGTTGTATATCACCCACTACTTTTAGATATTTCAAAAAAAAGGATGATTACTTGCACTATAAGATATGTACTATGTATATATAATACAGATTTTTCTATTCTTTAAATATTTTTATTATAAAAACTCATTAAGTTTATTTAAAAATAAAAAACTCGTTTAGACCAGACACAACACAAATAATGGTTCTGGGACAGAAACTAGGTTCAAAACCGCTAGCAGCTTGAAATGTCAAGAAAGTTTAGGATTAGCTTACAACCAAGGAACCTGAAAAGTTTTCTTCTTGAAAGGTTTTAGCTTGGAAATGAGTTGATACACACCTTTAACGGACATGAGAGAAGAAGAACGACCAAGAGACACCACCATAGCTTCAAATAGGCCTGGACGTTCGGGTCTTCGGGTCGGGTTCGAGCCGGTTCCTTTCGGGTCCGGTTCCTTTCGGGTCCGGGTCTTTTGGGTCCTAAATATTTAGACCCAATAGGTACTTGAGAATTTTCGAGTCGGGTTCGGGTCAGTTCTTTTCGGGTCCGGGTCGGTTTAGGTCTATAATTAAAAATATCTATAAAATACCCGTAATTTTTCGGGTCCATCTCGGTTCCTGGTCGGATCCAGGTATTTAGGATCTGAAAAAGACATGGCATGCCCAACGCGATCAAATTTAGTTGATATTTGTCATATATATCTAAAATTTTATAAAATAATTTAAATGAAACTATTAATAATTAAAATAAAACAGTTTTAAACACTAAATTTTACATTTTAAAGCTTCATATTACTTAAAAAAATGTTACAAGATAATAACAAATATTGTTAACAAAAGATATTTCAACTAAATCATAAAATAATATATATAAAATAGAACAAAAAAATCATAGTTTTAGATATACATGTTTTTAAGTCGGGTACAAATCGGTTCTTATCGGGTCGGGTCTATTCGGGTTAGGTCTTTTCGGGTCCGGGTCTATCTGGGTCGGTTCCTTTCGGTTCCGGTTCTTTCGGGTAAAAGAAATTTAGACCCAAAATGTACTTGTAAATTTTCAGTTCGGTTCCGGATCGGGTATTTTTTAGTCGGTTCCGGTTCGGATTTTCGGGTTCAGGTTAAAATGCTCAGGCCTAGCTTCAAACACTTTCTTTTGAAGCGAGAGAACCGGCCGGACATCTTCAATGCCACTACAAAAATATCGGTATTGGTAGCACCCGAAAAAACGCTACTATAGGGCTTTCGTAGCGTTTTTGTAAACGCTCAGACAGCCGCAGCTATAATAAACCTCCCCTTTATCGTAGCGTATTTTCATGTGCTATAATAATAATAGAGATATCGTAGCGTTTAAGTTTTGTTATATTAAACATTTAATAGAACCGTAATTTTGCTATAATCAAAAATAAAATAATAAAAAATGTTTAAATTAATTTATTAAAATTTAATTAATTAAAATAAAATTAAAAATTAATTCATATATAAAAATTAAATTTTATTGATTAAAATCAATATGCAAATAATTAAAGAATACATTAAACCATAAACAAATTAAAAACATTAAACCAAACATGATTAACCTAAGGTTTACACATAAACCCGGTTTAGAAATTAAAAAAAAAAACTAAACCAGCTTAACCTAAAAAGAAAAAATCCTATCTCTGCACCAACTCTTCGCCGCCGTCAACCGCATCAATCTTTACTCTTCCACCGCCATCAAACTTCTTATCTGTATCTCTTCCCTTGCCTCTGAACCAACTCCATCTCTTCTCTTCTATATTTCTCGACTCCAATTCCATTGACGCTTCAAACTCCCACCACCTGAATCATCAAAATTTGCAATTTATCAGAGCTCCAATGAACATAAAAACAGAACATACCAACAAAATCTAAAACTATGGTTACCAGAAGAAGTTCACACATGAATATAAACAGATTCATGTATGTAATTAATTCCAGTCCTGCATACCACCATATATTGCTCTGCTAACGACCACCAGCTCTGCCCATGAACAAAAAAAACAGATTCAAAACACAGAGAGAGAGAGATATAGACAGGCGAACCGACGAGCCTCTTCCCATGTCTTCTCCGACACATCTCTATCAGACCCGTTCACCTTCTCTGACGCCTAACGAGGTTCAATCAAGGGTGTGAGAAAGGATAGTACCGGCCGTCGCATCTTCTCCTCTCTCGACCATCTCCATCTCTTCTCTCTCTCTCTCTTTCTCTCGTCTCTCGAGAACGAGATCTCGGAAAATAATTAAAAAAACAAATTAAAAACAATTAATCTCAAGCGTTGATTCGATACCATCTAACGGTGCAAATGGTAATCCACGCCTAACCAATATAAACAAAAGGTGAGAATAGATAGAAGAGTTATTTTGGATCTTTGATCTAAACTTATCAATGGTTCAAAATAAACAATACAAATTATCTTTTTATTTATTTATAATTAATATAAAACTATCTAAAACTTTAAATAATTTGGTATTATAATTTAAAATTTGAAATCTAAATTTGTATAAAAAATTCCACATGTTGTGTGATTGATTAAATATTAAAAGTAAAAATTTAATATACTTTTGTTCTAGTAATTACTTTTTATAAATGTTCATTTTGAAGTTTATTATGTATTGGATGTTGAAGTTCAAGGCATGTTTAGGGTTTAGATCTTGAAGTAGAAAAATAAAAAAATTATAATTTATTACTAGTATAAAATTTTCTTTTTACCATGTTACTTGTTGTGTTATCTTTGGATTTTATGATGAAATATTCAAAATTTAGGGTTTAGGGTATGATGAAAGTTAGCATTTTTTATTAGTATTAGATTTTTTTTAAAAAATTAAAATACTGATAAACAAAACTTTTTTAAAAATAATCTGATACCATAATTTAAAATTAGAAATCTAAATTTAGTATTCAAATTTGTTGGTTGTGTGATTGACTAAAATATTTAAATAATAAAATCTAAATGAAAATATTTCTTATATTTTGTGTTTAGATTTAAGATTTATTAGACTTTGAGGTTAAATTTAAAATTTGAAGTTAGTAAAAAATATTAGGTTTTGGCTAAATATTTCAATTTTAAAAAAATATATATATTAGAATTTGAATTTAAACTTAAGATGTGAAACTAAATAATAAAAAGTGATATTATTTCAACAGGATATAAGGTTTGAAGAATGTAGTTAGGGTTTAGGGAATGTTTAGAGTTTGTAGTTAGGGTTTAGGGCATGTTTAGGGTTTAGAAGTCAAAGTAAAAAATATTACATTTGTTTTTTTCTAATTTATTATAAGTTTGAAAAGATTAGATTTATGATTTTGTATATATGCAAGGTTTAAGTTTAGGGTAACAGATTTGGAGTGTAGGTTTAAGATTTAGTGTTTGATGTTTAGAATTTAAATTTGAAATTATATATTTAAAGTGATTAAATTTTGAATTTAAATTTAAGATTAAAACTATATTATGAAAAATATTAAAATTTAGAAGTTTATGTTTAGGGGTTAGGGTTTAAAACCCCAATTAATAATATACCCAAAGGCTAACTAAAACTCTTAAAACTCTATTTTTTATTATTTGACTAAAGGTTAACCCGGGCTACGCCCGAGACTATTTTTCTTATTTTGAAAAAAGAAATTGATTTTTTGTTAAAATTGTAAAAAAAAAATACTAAGCTAAACTATAAAATTGTAACAGCATTTTCCCAAAAACCTGTAAAAACCTGTTCTTTTATGAATGATGTTGATATGTTTTTCTATGAATGATGCTGATATTTGCATTGATATTTATCATCTTTTGAGTGGTGCCGATTTCCATTGATTAATGAAAATTTTGTTATTTTGTTACGTGAATCATATCTAATTGTTGTGTAATTTCTTTTGTACTTATATAATTATATTTTGTATATTTTTCAGATAAATAATAAAAAATATATAATAACAAAATATATAATAATAAAAAGATTTTCAAAGTTAATTAATTTACAAAAAGGGATGCGGTCACTTTCGGAGTAATACACGGAATCATCATTCTCATCTTCTGCATCGTCTGCTTCATCACCATGGAAGGCGCCTGCTGTAACAACCGCCGCCCCTCTTAGTCTCTCCCTGCATTAGATCAATCAGATGTCGTTCTCACCTATAAGACTGGTGATTCTGTTTCGATATTCAGAAATAAATCAGCTGTTAGGGAGAAGCTGTCTTTGGCATCGCGAGACGTCGCAAGAGATGCCTCGAGAGTTACTTCTTCTGAATAACGAAAACGGACACTCCGTCCAAAAAAATGATGAACATGTTAACACATATTTTGCGCAAAAACTCCAAACGACGGCATCTGCCGCCAAGTCCGGTGCTGATCACATCAAACTCTCGAACGTCCTAAACAGACATAGCCATCTCACGAAGATGACTCTTGTACATCCGACACAAGGATAATAGCGCTATAAAAGAAACCCAAAATTTTGGTCCAGCACTTCCGGTTGGCTTAAAAATTGTCTCCGGAGAGATGCTCGATTCATATATAAAAAGTCATGTAAGCCGAGAACCTATCGCAGACTTTAAATCGGTACGAATCAGGTTAAAATTGCGACAGATAAATCGATAGCCGGCTAGTCACCGTATAAAATCTTAAAACCGAAAGTAAACTTAGGTCTTGCCCTAAACCCAGCGCATTGGTCTCTAACATCTCAAGGCATGATATCCAAAAGTTACGAGATCCCAAAACCATGCCTCTATGTTTATATTCGACATCTTCAGATATCCCGCGAAGTCTATTTCTCGCAGAAAAACTCTCGAAACGGATGATCGAACAAAACATTTCACATCGTAGAAGGATATGAGACGACAACTCATCACCCTCCTTCCACACCATACGTAAACTTATGAAAAATGCAACTCGATCATCTTGTCATATAAAGAAAGCCGCAGAGCGGCAGGGATTCAAAGCCACATACGGCCAGTCCCGAAATATGAAATAAGGCCATTTAAGGCCGAAACATCAAACAAAAAAAATCTCTCGCAAGAGATCTAACCAAAGTCATCCTCAGAACTCACGCTCCCTCTTCACCCGTCACTTCGTCCAAGTATGGAGCCGCATCACCTCTGCTTTCTCCGAGCACCGGATCTTTCCCCTCTGGGCCTTTTGAACACGTCGGAAGAAAGCACGCGGATTTCATGTCAGCTAGGATGAGATCGAAATCTCCATCCACGACTGCCAAATCTCCCTTGCAGCCGGACAGTCGGGCCTCTTCGGTCTCTAAGGTCGGAGGAGTCTCACTCTGGAACGACTGAACCACGGCCACCCCACCCTCAATCGTCGCCAAGGCTAAATTCTTATTCCGGATGCACTCGAGGGAGCCCAGAAAGGTAGAGATCTTCGCCAAGCGAGCCTGAAACTCGGAACGAAGAGCGTCAGTGGCCTCTCGGATCCTGCGGCTCACTAATCCTGCATCGCCCTCGATCTTACGCTGAAGCCGACGCACCTCCGAAGATTTGGCCTTCCTGGCTTTCTTCTCCTTAAGCAAGGAACTCGCCGTCTTCCCGAGGTCCCTCTCGAGCTCCTCTATTGCGACCTCGAGTTTCGACACTTACACGGAGTGAGAATCCTTGACAGCCGTCAGCATGGCCTCGGTTTCAGACCATCTACCCTGCAGCTCCAACAACTCCCCGACAAGACGACTGGCCTCTGAACCGCACTCGTTGATCATCCCATCGATCAACGACATGAACTGCGAAACGAGAAGAAAGTTAGAGATTTTTTGTCTTTTAAAAAAATATATAACAGTCAAGAGATTAAGTGAGCGACAAACCTTTCCGCGAAGCCCCGACGCTATGCTCGAGCCTCCTTGGTGCGAAGATTCCCCGTCACTGCCCTTGGTAAACTTCCTCTTCCGGCCCTTAGGCTGAGCAACCGGAACAACACTGGGAGCGTGCAGCGCTAGAACGATCTCTTTCCTGGCCGGAGGAGGAGGCATAGAGTCAGCAGCCCTCTCCTTATCCTCGACGAGAATCGGAGTCGTGGACGATCCGGCAGGTAGAGCCGAAGCTTCCGGAACGCCCGAGCCTGCGAGAGATCCCGCGTCTCGCGGAGTTACGAACTCAGTCCCGGGACCCGGAGCAATGGCCAGTGCATAAGAGGATGGGAACTCGTCGCCAGCTCGAACCTGTTCCTTCTCGGCTTGGTGACGAACTAATCTCTCTTGAAAGGAGAGATGGTCAGCAACGCAAGCCGGCGCTTCGACCGGAGAAGTCGGAATCGGAGCCAGAGAGGTGGCCTCGCCCATCTCAACATCAGAACTTATCTTGTCACCGTGGGAAGAAGACATGTTGGAAGCAAAAGATTTGGAGCTAGAGAGGTTTTGGAGGTTTTGAAGAAGGGAAGGTGTGAAGCAAATGAATGACAAGAGCTCACTACTTATAGAAGTATGGGCTCTAAATTTTATATTTTTAATATATGCTTTCTCAATAATTTTCTTCCGCGGAGTTTAAAGTAAACTTCGTCCAATATGCCTAACTTTGCCAAAATCGTCAAACCGCGCGCTAGAGTCTCGACTCTAACAAGCTGAAGGGCTAACTGTTGGGGTCAAAAACGGTTACAGCGAAGTTAACATTCAAAACGTCCGAAGAAGAAAATGAGAAACTTTCTTCGATAAATACTTTTTCGAAATAGATTATTACTTACGAAAAGCTTTGCGGAGGCAACACGAGATATCGGACAAGAGCTCGAAAAAGTTCGCTACGCAACGACCGAACGCGTGTTCCGCTCGGTCGCTACGTAGCGACCGAGCTCTTCCGAAACGTCGATACGGCATTAGTCCATGCATTCTCGTCTACCCTTCGATGCTATCTTCCGAAGACCGTAGCGAACCCATTTCATGTTTCCCGCCATTCTAAGTCATCGATCAAGCTTTACCGTAAAAACCCCGGAAAGTTCGTTCTTTATCGAAAGAAGTTGTAATAAACGCTTCGAGTCAGAAGACGGCCCAAAGGGACCTAAGACATGACTCGAGGCCCAACTTACGATTTCTTAACTAACAGCCCGTAAGCCGCATGACGGTTTACGCTTGGTTCACAAGGAAAAGTAAATGTCAAGTTGCCGCGGATAAATACGAAATTTTGAAGATAATTACGAAGATCGGAAAAAATTGAATATCTCCATTTTTGCACTATGACGGCTTATGGGCAGAAGAGGAAAAGTGCAAACCGGCCTTGGAGCCAGTATATAAGGAGTCCTAGGCGAGAAGCATGGGGGAGACTTTTTACACAGCAAACTTTGCACTTAGAGCAATTAGGCAACTTTCTGTTTTTGTTATTTCGAGCTGCAACTCAATTAGGTTTAGCCGTCTTAGGGTTTTTAGAACTAGGAGTCTTGACGACAGCTCTCGAGCCAAGGCTTATACCTTGTTGTAAACGCTCATACGCAAACTCGAAATAAGACTTCTATTTGCTCTCTCTTTTACGATTTCTTATACTTTATCGTTGTTATCTCGTGTTTTGATTGCTTGGCGTGTGGTATTAGCAGATATCCGGGACCTCTGGGAAATTAGGGTTTTCCTAGTTTCCTAATTTAAACGGAAATCGACAGTGCGAATTTCGGTTCCCACAGTGAGCTGTAAAGTTAAAGGAGCATGGACCATGTATCTGGTCTGATACATGGGAAGGTTCATAGGAGCCTATAAGCAGCCAATCAGAAGCCAGCCCTTGCCTTGACCAGATTTGAATTAACCAATCAGACACCATCATCTATCATCCAATCACAAGACATATAAGATAGTGATTTGATGTTGAAGTTCCTTTTGGGACCAATTATAAAAAGAAAATTACCTTATTATTGAAGTTCCAACGCCCATTTTCAAGGAAAACGTCCACTCATTGCCTGCTTTCAGATGTTTACAAATATAAAGATCATATGAGACAATAACATTAGTGACATCAAATGTTCCGTAATCAAAATGAAAATGACTATGGGAGAATCAAACCGGATCAAAAACGGCAGTCTCATGCTGAGTATCCTGGTGTGCCTCCATGGATTGCCCACTTGGATTCGTAAATACCATGACTGGGATGAAGGGGAAGCAAGTTGAGATATGATTCAACATGGGAAGATCAGATTGTGGATTAGATCCTTCTGGGAATCTTAATCCAATCCAAATTGCTAAGAATACAGAAAAATTTGCAGAAGAAGAAATAGAGATTGTGATGGGATACGATGAGTTTTTGGTTAGAGCGCAGCGTCTTTAGGATTATTAAGAAAACAAACGAATATAAAGTGATGGAAACTCAAAAGATACTTACAATTATCGATTTAGGTTTTATTTTCATATTTTGTTTTAAATGATATGGTTCTAGAACAAATTGTGATTGGCTGATTTTTTATGCCTACGTGGACACCATATATGTTGAGTATATTTGGCTTTTAGTATTGTAAGATTGCTACTTGGTTTATTTTTTGGAAAAAATGGAAAAAAAAAGGACATTCTCAACTTAGATTTGTTTCAATGGGATTTTTAGAAGATTATTTAGGAAAATAAGATTTTAATTCCCTGTAAATACCATAATACCCTTAAAATAAACCAATTAATATGAATTATAATTATAACAATGATTTTCGTAATTGATTTAGAATTAAAAATAAAAAAAAGGAAAAAAAAAGATACGGTTGAGGTAAAACCCGTAAAGTTGCCCTAATTTTTTTTTAATCTTCTTTTCTCTGCCGTAACTCTTGACTTCATCCATGGCGGTTTAGGGTTCTTGGAAAATCATTGTTCTTAATCGGTGTTTCGTCAGATGGTTCGTCTTTAATCTCGTTTTCGTCATCCTCCTCTTCGTTCTCACATACGAAAAAACGAAATCGTACGAGTTTCGACGGTTCATTACAAAATCAAAGTGTTCTTAGATTAATAAGTTCTTGAGTTAAGAAACTTAATAGTTTTAAGTGTGTTTGAATCTTGAATTATAATCATCGCAGGAGCCGAGAGTTCCTCTGGCAAGGACACACTGCTCACGCCACAAAAGAAGACGCAGATAAAGTGGTAACACTAGTTTTTTCCTTTGTGATCTAATCCTTAAGCACTTCTATACTTGAAAAACATGTTAATTTCTGTGCTTAATTTTTTTAGGTTCTTGAGGCTTTGGACCATTACCGTCACATTTATGAAGAGTATTTTGCAGTCCCAGTTGTAAAAGGTATGAAGAGTGAGAAGAAGTTTGCAGGTGCACGTTATACCACAAGGGTAGAGGTAAAAATTACATTTAAAAACTTGGACTGATGTATTAAGAAGTTGTCACGTAATCTCTTTATTTACAAATCAGTAAATGCGATTATGTTTTAGGCTTTTATACCAGAAACTGGTCGTGGTATACAAGGTGCAAAGATGTTTGACATCACATTCACAAATAAAGAAGGAAAAAATAAAAGGTGTGGCGGAATTCTTGGGCTTATAGTGCCAGAACGGTAAGAAAATCTTGAAAATCCTTTTTTAGTTTTGTATAAAAGTATTTGTGCTTGCTCATATGGAACTTACTATTGAAGTTTCTAACATTTGTTTTGAAGATTGGAGTGATGATATTGACTTATGGAGATGACAAAGGATTGGTGAATCCCCCTAACGTTGCACCAATCCAAGTCAGACTCAGTGAGGAAGGAAATGGTCTTGATGTCTGTGATAACTAACCAAGATTGAGCTTAACCGAAGTTTGTGATAGCTTTGATGCAAGGGTCTTGATGTGATCAAGCAAGCTCAATCTGGAACATAAAGACAGCTATGAAATTTAAATCTGGCGTTTTGCATCATCTTTTACACTCTTGTTCAGTGCCAAGCTTTTGTTTTTACTCCTACCATGTAATGTTAGCTCATTGCAGCCTTGATTCACTTTTTTTTTCCATAGCATATTGTTTAAGTTGTTTGCATGAAGTTGATCTTGAATGTTTGTCTTGCTTTTCTTGTTGGCATGAAGTTGTTTGACGTCTTCACACAATACATAAATTTCATAAATAATACGATACATGACATACATTATATTTCAAGAAACAGAAACAAACAAGAAAATGGTAAAACTGGACAATAAAGGTAAGCAAGTGGCAACATTTAGTAGTCATCACTTACATAAACTCTCACCGTTAACTTTGTAGAGTAAAGAGGCATACAATCTCGGTATTTTTGGTAAGAGAATGATATAATAAACAAGACAAAATAACATAGATTAAAACATTGTTGTATTGATAGAGAGAAAAGGTGACTTTGTGGATGAAGAAGAGAGAAACACAAACGAAGAGAAAAAGATCGTGGAAGGAGGAGAAGGAGAAGAACGTGGAGAAAATATTCTCAAATATATTTTGAGAGATTTATGGTAGATTTAGTTTAGATTTAGAAAACTTCTTTAACCGAATATGGAAGTTTCCATATTTTCACGATTTGCCTAGAATATGTACATTACCTAAGCAGAACACCGTATAGTAGGTGAGAAATGTATTCTTCCTTTAGGCTTCATATAAGGTAAAAGTCAGAACAAATTATGTCACGTAATATAACTGACCTATATCATTGAGTTGTGGCTATATATCGTTATCGAGCTGTAGGTATACCGAAGACATCTTTCTTGATTATAACGTAACCGATTCTATCTTTGTTAGAATATACAAGAAATGTTAGTTTACGGTATATACCCTTGATATATCTATGTTTAAAACTTAGAATCGGACATGTAACCTAGGTAGATTACCAGAATGAGTATTCTAACTGTAGTTAGAAGATAAAATAAAATAAGATTCCAATTTTTTTTTTAAGTTTAAACATATATATTCTCATACTTATGTTTCCAACAGTTTTCATATTTTTTTTATATTTTTAAAATTTAATTTACTATTTTTTCCATTAAAGAAGGGTAAAACATGTCCAGAATTGCCAAAAGTATGAAAAATCTTATTGTGACAAACAAAAGTTCAAAGTGTCTCATTTTTCCAATTCTCCCTTATTTTTTAGTAGGTCATAACAATCGTAATAAAAAGAAAGAGGAAACTGTTTTTGAAAGATACAGTTACCAAATAAAAGATAATGTGGTAGTTAATGTTTAAAAAAATAGATTAATTATATAAAGAGAATAATTAATGGTTCCTTAAATAAAAGAAATAAATAGTTGGACTCAACTAATATCAATGGGACATGTTCCTGTTTTAATTGTATTGATTCATAATTCATCAATCAACCTAATATGAAGGTTAACACACAATGTTGAGCTCCATGAAGTATATTAGCAGTCTTTTATACTCTAAGTACCATGATACCAAGTTCCAATATAGGTTTTGAATCATTATTTTAAGGTCTAGCAACCTATATATATATTGTAAGAAGTGATAATTTTTTAAAATGCTGCTAATTCATTTAGAACTTCTACAGTTTCGGTTAAAACATATAATTGGAGTAATAAATATACGGGAGTTGAATCACTAATTAATTAACATACCAAATATACTTGGACAGTAGATAAAAAATACTATGAAGAATTTGTGTTATTTAAATCAAATATAAAGTGGACTTGCTATGTAATAAGTGGGGTTTATGGTCTTATATGGAAATACAATACTTGATTTCCACTAAGAACATCATCGATTAATTTCAATTGATTTTTAACATGTTTACAACCCTTCATAATACATATAGGGGTGATTGATGTTGATTGTGAGTGCTCTACACAGCAATAATTCTCTCTAGAGCAATAAAATCAAAGCAATTAAGCTTTATTAATAAAAACTAAAGGTAAAGCCCAAAATCTTTAAAAAGAAATATAATGGCTCTAGAAATCATTTTTTTCTACAGCTTTAGGTTTAGTGCTTTTAAAACTTTGAAATAAACCTACAATAATAAAATTTAAAGCCACAAAATCAACAGCTTAAATTTTAAAGCAAAAAATTCAAAGGTAGAGTCTTTACCATCAACCCATATACACTAAACTTAAAAGCCTTTTAATTTCTAAACGTATTTTAATTTAGTGATAATTATAAACCAAAATAATTAAAAATTTATTAACTGCAAATGCACATAAGGTAATCCTAAATTTTTAAAACTAAAATTTTAATTTTGATAAAATATATTTTAAATTTTTTCACACTGCGGCATGTCATCACCTAGTATATATATTACTAGTGGTATTCCCGCGCTTCGCACGGGATTTTGTATATTTAGTTGCATCTAGATTGTTGTCATTAAGTTTAAGCCGTAGTTAAATTTCAATGTTAATGTTTAGGCGTTAGGCATCTGTTCAGATTTGGTTAAGATTTAGTCGGGTTTGGATTTTCACAGCTAAAGATTTAAGTCTCACCTATATACTTATCAATTTTTGTTCGGATTCAGTACTATTTTGTCTGGTTTAATTCGATTTGGTTCTTTGGATATGGATATTTTGCGTAGTCTTACTAATATTGGGCAATGCAGAGAAGATAGTGTTATGATGAGAAATAATTATTTGAGTGGTATTTTGTTTTTTTTTTTTTTTAGTCATTGAAGCTTTTTTCATATGTGGGATTCTATGAGGAGAGAGGGGGGGGGGGTTACTATGTTGTGTGTGGGGGCACTGGTTTTATTAGTTTAATTTAGACATGCTTATTATGTTCGTACGTAGGCTTAAAAGTTAATAATTGTTATCGTTTAAGTTTTCTGCATGTTTTTATTTAGTTTGACGAATGTGGCGTTTTTATATTTTAAAAACTGTAAAGTACCTTTGATTCCTCTGGTGGGACGTGATGAACCTGCAGGCGAGTTGCACATACCTTGCAGAGAGAGCCTTTTATGGTCAGTGTTTTTGAAGCCTTGAGTGAGTCATCGGTTCTTGCAGGAGGGGGTTTCTTAGTCCTCTTGTGTAAAAGATAGTGTTGTTGCCTGCCGTGGAGGTTACGTTTTTTTCTTTTGCTGACAAAATACATAGGAACTTGTTAATAAATTGAGGGGTTAGAATATATTGGTGTTAGTGTTTGCAAGCATGATCAGGTGATCATAAGCACGGAACCTGAACATCTCTTTAGGAATAGGTTGATGGTTTCTGCTATTTCAATGAACTTTGTTTTCTCAGTGAATCTTATAGCAATGTGGGAATCTGAGACCTAAAGTTTTTTGTTGCTCTTTGTTACATCGAAGCTGGAGAGCTCATATATAGCACATGGCTTAGGAGGTGGTGGAACTTAATTAGTGGAGGCCTGAATAAGGTTAGCCTGCGATCAACCGAAGGAACCATACATAATAAGTTTGAATTCTACACTAAAACAAAAACAAACTCGGCTAAATTACAAGTAGGACACCCCCCCTTCTTAACTTTCCTTCGCCTCCCAAAAAACGCAAAACCTTAGTGACAACAGGCTGCCTACACCGGAAGAGTTTAAAGAGGCTGAGAATTGGTCATTGTTAGCTGTGCTGTTTAAGAGAGATTGTATGGTACCAAAAAAAGACAAAGAAATATGTGAGCTAGAAGCCTAGAACTACCTGTGGGTCTATACATAGATTGAATGATTGTACTGTGGAAAGTGGTGAGTCTCAATTCACGAAGACGTAGTGGGAATCTCGGAGTAAATGCCTTTATTCATTAGCAACTGAAGCAAATTTAGTGGAGTTGAAACGTTAGGGCAACGTCTTGGAAGAGACGACTGTAGCTACGCAGAAAATAGTAATATGACTGCATTACTTTCATGGACCTTGGCCTAACAACTATGTCGTTAACGGATACAAAATTATTAATGTAATACGATGCCCTTATAGACCTTTACGAAAATTAGAAGCCAATACATTTAGGGCCCGTTAAGCTATAAGTGACAAAACAAAGCGACAAAATTTTAATAATTTTGGGCTTAAATCAATAAAAAACCAGTTCAAAGTAAAGAATAAAGAAACCCGGCAGGATGCAGAAAATCGCGAGTGGTTAGTGTGCCGACACGTGTCGCCAAAAGCCTCATTCTCCTCGATGACGTGGCTTAATGAGGAGAGAGGCAAGTCTACTTTATTGTATAAGATAACCTCCGCAAACATTTGAGACATTTACGTAAGAAAGACTAATGAGAAGATTAATTCGTAAGCTATAAACTTTATAGTATAAAGTGAACAACATTCAGATAGAAATGGACATACTATTCTGTTTCTTTTGGAGGGTCTACAAGTTTTAGAATCCAAAGAAGAAAAGTTAAACCAGACAGGCAGTACACATATGGTGGCTTAAGCAGCTTTCATGTCATCCATACCAACACTAGCCTGCGAATAAATAAAAACAAGAATAACAGAATGAAATCTGAAGACATTGCAATAATTTGAGGTTTTTAAAGTCCATGTTTACCAGAAATTTGTGATTTTCTTGAAGGAACGGACCAAACTCTGAGCAAAACCTTTCCATGTCAGCATTGATGTCACCAGAACCAGCTGTAACCTCCATGAACTTCTTCCTGTCTGGAGCAAGCTTTAAACCCATCTGATAAAAAGAAAAGGTTTACCATTTATCAGGAAATTAAAATGAGACACGGTTTGTAGAAAATGTGGTTCAAACAGTGAAAGGAGTGACATAAAGGCGCAAGTAAAGTTCGTACAGAAGAGGTAGAGCTAGCGAACCATCCGTGCCATTTCTTCAGTGTTTTTTGGTACGAGTCACCACAAGCTTGTGACATTGACCAGTCTTGATGTGCTACCAAGTTGCGGCATAACTCCACTAAGAAATCCATTGCCCTGAAAGAATCAATATATGTTTATCTGTTTCTGAGAAGCAATCATTTTCGTAAGAAAAGTGTGTATTGTGTTTACATGCCGATATTGTTTACCTGGTTAACCAGAGAAGACCATTGGTACAACTAGACGATCCTTTTGCTGTCCCTGACTCAATTTCACCTTGAACAATGGTGTACAAGTACTTGTACTTTTCTGGATCAGACAAGTAGTTCTTCTCCAACCTCTACAGAAGAGACAGACAAACAATTTTATATTGTAAAACAACAATCCAATGTACAGAGGTCGTGACGCAGGTACAGGACATTTTCTCTACATCAGAGTTACACATTACTAGGTCAGAAGAGTAAGAACTGAGACAATGCACTTTTACCAATGGTTTGTACTACGCATGCTAAACGGATTTGTGATCTATGATTACCAAAATCATGGAAACTAGAAGAGAACTTGATATGAACAAAAAGCTTAATTCCTTTTAACATAATCTATCTTAGAGATTAAGTTAATTCTTGAAGCTTGTATATTATTAATCATATGAAACCCATATATAGGAATACAACTTTATAGAATACTGAAACCTCTTATACTAATACAGAAAAAATAAAACTTCAAAACCAATTATTAAATAGAAATTACCAAAACTTTTAATGTAAAATATACTAATCTATCTAACGATAGTCACGTATCAAAACTTTACCGTTATGTTGCCACTAATGTCAGATTTCACGATAGTCATAGCAGCTCCAAACTTATCTGGGAAAACAGAAACCAAAAAAATAAATGAAGTCAACTAAAAAGTAAACAGAACAAGATATACACGTGAGCTTATATTGCTGAAGAACAATGAACAATCATCCAAAAATGTCAGAATCGCCATTCGGAAGCATTTAGAGAGCAGAAAAGTATAATCCTTTCGTTACCTAAAACAGGGAAGAGGGTCTTGCAGAGGTCAAGAAAAGGCATAGTAAGCATCTCGCCTTGTTCAGATTTGACATGCTTCATTCCTTCCAAACAAGGCGTGAACACAGTCCCTTCCATTTCCAACTCTTGACTGAACTGAAAGCGAGAACAAAAGAGGAAATCTCAGATATTATTATTACATTTCCATGTTTAGACACAACACCAGGATAACATGACACAATGGAAAGTCGATGATCCAGTGACCTATTATATCTTCCTCAAAGTTAACAATGAGGACAGTCAACATCAAAAACCCAAAACTCATAAACAATTCACTAAAGGATCTGAAACTAAAAGTCATCAAACTTAGAAACACATTAACTCAAACACAGAGAAATAAAATGGACTAGAAACACGAAAAAGGAGAAATATCGTACCTTTTGGTAGTGTTCAAAAAAAAAAAAAAAAAAAAATCGTACCTTTTGGTCTGAGAATCAAAGAAAAGTGGGATCAGATTCTGCTAGAGTCAACGAGGTTTCTTCTTCTTCGCTCTATGGAGTTAAATAAATTTCAAATGATTCTGTTATACCCCAAACCTTAATGAAGTTTCTGATAATATCCCTAGGATTTATTAATTTGTCAATTATATCCCATTTCATACGTGAAGACGAAACGGCGCAGTTTCATTGCATTTGAAATGAGAATTTTACTTGTAACGTTTGCCGTCAGTAACAAGACATGGCTCTAGTAATTGTACTCTGCTTTGACGTTGAAGCAACCTTGGATTTACTTTTGGTTGCTTCATCTTTTCATTTGAATTCAAATTTATGAACAAATGTTGTGTGTTTGGTTGTAGAACACTCGACTCCGCACATGTTGATAGGCTACTGCTAATATGCATGCAGTTAAATGGAGCTGGGAGAATTGGTTGACCAGTGAAATTAGTTAATGGCAGAAGCTGAAATAGATTTTGCCCTAGACGTAAGTTTGTATGTTTGTGTACGTTGAAATATGTTATATAAATAGTTTCAAAGTCTTAAGTATATTTAATTTCGTATAAGTATAAATATTTGATTATTTGTATTTTAGTAAGATATGCGTTTATATGATAATTAAAAACATGTTAATGTATTTATATAAATCAGAAACAATCATCACCAAAATTTTAATTGGATAAGATGAAAAAGTATATTAGTTTCTATAAATTCAAATTTGTAATAATATATCAAAAGTTACTTTAGTTTAGTGATTAGTGTGCCCCTTTTAAATGGGTATCAAGACACATATTCGAGTCTTAAAACGAACATATTAAAAAAATTAGATTTAAGCATGTTTGGTTAATTTTTTGAATTATAATTGAGTTAAAGTCATATTTAATATTGATTGTTTGATCGGATTGTATTTTGATTTGTTCGGATTGTATTTGGCACACTAAAATTGTTAGGGTTTAAATCGACACTTTCCCCTCTCTTAGATATTAAATCGAACATTTGAATCAACTTGAGGGCACACGTATCTTAAGTTCTTAACAGAGACGTCGTTTCTTTAAAGTCATATATAAAGTCCCAAAGTTTTGTCAGACGCACTATCTTTCCCTCTATATTTGCTTGTTCTAGCTCTTTAATTCAAGGAAGCAGGGAGAAAATCCATTAACCAACTTCAGAACCCGCAGCCATTGTGAGCATCAATCAAGTATTATAGCAATTTTTGCCGACCATGATACCCGATGCTGACGAAGTTTAACCGCTGCAGAAACTGAAGAAGACGAATGCTCAGCCACTGTCGTTTTCTTACTATTAACAATGAGGTTTTTCGTTAGAGATGCATGAATTGGAACACAGACACAAATGAAAGCTTTGAGGAAAATGTACCAAATGGATACAAACTGGAGAGAAGTGGAAATGCAACAATGATAAGTTTCCAGGTTTGAGAAATACAACTTTGACAACAATGCCATTAAAGTAAAAGAAGAACATAAAACCAAACCAAGTTTAAGAACTGAGAGGATACACTCACACACATATGACATATGCGACGGGGCTTCGGAGCCTCATTCATCAACTTCATTATTCCTGTTCATGTCTCGGAAACTCTCTGTGGCAGCTTTCGGCAGCTTTCGGCAGTGTTCGACAACAATTTTTTTCAGGGATGGAAGAGTTGGAGGATTTGAGCATATTCTCTTTAATTCATCCAAACCCCTTAAACTGAAGGATTCTAGCTTCTGAAAGGGAACCATCATATCAGGATGCACATTGCTAATACGCATTCCCTTCTCCTTATTTATTATTTCTTCTAGGCTTCCTGAATATGCCACCTCTAGATGCTTGAGATTTGGAGCAAACAATAACCAGGTCAATTCTTTTGGACCTTCCAAACTGCGTAAAAAAATACTTGAGAGGTGCTTGAAGCATGGAGAACTGTTACATGGAAGATCTTCCTTCTCTTTGCTTTTCAAGTCTATCTTTATCTCTGAGATTCCGGACAACTCAATATCAAGTTCTCGAAGACCACCCAGAGCTACCGTGTTAAATGTTACAACCTTGGCAGACAAATTGATAATCCAAAGGCGTTGAACACAACTCGCCAATCGCTCAACTCTTTGGATACTTTCCAACATTAAAGCATCTACCACGTTTCCTGTTAAAATCTTCAAGTGCTCTAAAAGTTGAAGCTCTTCAATTGAACGTGCATCAATAAAAACAGGAGAACGATATAGTTTCAACACCTGAAGATTTGGTAAGCTTGTTCCTATTCCATCAATGCTTTCAAGCCAGGTAAACTCCAGGTCTAGGCTTATTAGTTTCCTCAACCTCTTCAAACCAACCGATAACGAACTTATACGTGTGTGTGATAAATTGAGGTATCGCAAGGAAGTCAAGCTGCGAATTCCTTCCGGCAATTCACTAAGATCACGGTTACGCGAAAGATCCAAGACGACAAGGGCTGGCATAAACTTAAAGAATTTATCTGATATACCCTCCAACTTGTTATCCCCGAGAAATAGAGTCGAAAGGTTGGGGCATTTGGGACAGCAAGATACCTGTTCAATTTGATTACTCACCAATGAGATCCTTCTCAAAACTGACCAGTTGATGTCCTTTGGTATAAAGCTTAGCTTCACACCGGTTTTGACGCACTGTTTTTCTTCCTCTTTTCCAAACGTAGACCCTACCCAAAGAGCCATTTCACGTAGCACATCATGCATTTTCACAGCGGGTGTGAATTCTTTTTCGAACTCCATCAATAGATGCGCACGAACTAATGAACCAATTATAACATGACCTTGGTTGTTACTTCCATCTTCATCTCTCTTTCCATTTATAAATCCTTCGTTGATCCAATACTCTATCAACTCCTCCTTCTTTATTTCATAATCTTCCGGGAACAAAGAACAATATAGGAAGCATGATTTCACCTTTTCGTCCTCTAAACCATCATAGCTGAACTTCAAAATTGAAAGAATCTTTTCTTCCATACCTGGAAACTTGTGCCTAGATGTATTGAGAACATCAATTGCATGACGCCATTCATGTACATCCTCTTTACATGACATGGCCTTCGCAATCACATTGAGTGCAAGTGGCAAGCCATAACATTTTTCAGAAATTTTTTTTGCAAGTGTGGGAATATCTGGATGCCGCTTTAATGAGACTTCTCCAACTACATTTTGAAACAGTTCCCACGCTTCATTCGTTGACAAAACATTAAGTTTTAACTCATCATCAGCTTCCATGTATCTGCAAACTTCCTTTGAGCGAGTGGTGAAAACTATCTTTGATCCATTTTCTTGAGTTGGACGTGGAACTCCAATCTTGTCCAAATCTACCTCGCTCCACAGATCATCTAATAGCACTATAAATTTCTTTCTTCCTAGGATTTTGTCTATGGAAGATGTTTTCTCCTCTTCTGTTTCCTTTTCCCAGTCCTTGTCAACACGTAATTTTCCTAGAATCTGATTCCGAATGCCGTTGTATTGCAAATCTTTAGAGACCACAACCCATATCACAACATCAAGTTCATTCACCTCTTCGTTGAATTTGTTGTTGATACGAGCTAAGAGGGTTGTTTTCCCAACTCCCCCCATGCCATAAATACCTAAAGTTCTTCGTTCAGGTTTCATGATGCTGTCCCATGCCTTTCTAACCATTGAATCCAAACCTATTGTTGTTTGGATAACTTTCTTCACCACCTTTGGTGCAGGTCTTTTTCCGGCCAACTCTTCAAAAACTCCTTCAGACAGAAGCTCTTTAACTTCTTCCAACTTCTTCCATACGTCTTTACCATACTTACAGCTTGATATGCATTTTTTGGAAAAATATCCAAAAATACACAATCTTTTGATTTCAGTTGGTTTAACCTTAAGCAGATCACTGACCTGAGAGTCAATACTCGCTACCCTTGAAAACCATCCTTCAACTTGAGGTAGCCGCTCCAAACCTCTACCTTCTTCTATGGAAACTCTTATTAACAGATCCTCTCGCCTTTCTTGAAGTTTTTGCCTAGCTGTCTCCAGAGCCTCGAGATTAGCCTTCATCATATAAATGTAATTTCTATTACCAAATAAGCAGCTGCAGGTTTGATTCACCGCTTGATCACATGAGAAATTTAGTGCTACACAGCCTCCCATCTTTGCTCAAACTTTCAGAAGAAACCAAACCCAAACTCACTGTTTTGATTAATGAACAAGAGAAAGAGGAAACACCAATAATTTTGATTGAATTGGGAGAAAAGCCACCAGCGAAGACCAATAACTCTACACCAATAGTCCATAAACAATAATAATGAAGAACACTTGGATTATATTATCATGAGATGAGGTATAACAGCCAGACAGTATTAACCACTTGTGGACTTTAGTTTAATTCCTTTTTGTCATCTAATTAACATGAGATGAGGTACAACAGCCATATTATATATTTATATTAACCACTAGTGGACTTTAATTTAATACTTTTTGTCATCTAATAGATAATATTAACATTAGATGAGGTACAACAGCCCGATTATATTAACCACTTGTGGACTTTCATTAAGATTTGGGATTTTACGTTCCAATCGAATTTGTTATGTTTTTTTTCCAGAGCAATTTAGTGTAACGAAATGTGAATTGGCCTTGGTTGCAGTGCAGACATTGAATCAACATCGTTGTATATCACCCACTACTTTTAGATATTTCAAAAAAAAGGATGATTACTTGCACTATAAGATATGTACTATGTATATATAATACAGATTTTTCTATTCTTTAAATATTTTTATTAATAAAAACTCATTAAGTTATTTAAAAATAAAAAACTCGTTTAGACCAGACACAACACAAATAATGGTTCTGAGACAGAAACTAGGTTCAAAACCGCTAGCAGCTTGAAATGTCAAGAAAGTTTAGGATTAGCTTATAACCAAGGAACCTGGAAAGTTTTCTTCTTGAAAGGTTTTAGCTTGGAAATGAGTTGATACACACCTTTAACGGACATGAGAGAAGAAGAACGACCAAGAGACACCACCATAGCTTCAAATAGGCTTAGACGTTCAGGTCTTCGGGTCGGGTTCGAGCCGGTTCCTTTCGGGTCCGGTTCCTTTCGGGTCCGGATCTTTTGGGTCCTAAATATTTAGACCCAATAGGTACTTAGAAATTTTCGAGTCGGGTTCGGGTCAGTTCTTTTCGGGTCCGGGTCGGTTTATGTCTATAATTAAAAATATCTATAAAATACCCGTAATTTTTCGGGTCCATCTCGGTTCCTGGTCGGATCCAGGTATTTAGGATCTGAAAAGGACATGGCATGCCCAACGCGATCAAATTTAGTTGATATTTGTCATATATATCTAAAATTTTATAAAATAACTTAAATGAAACTATTAATAATTAAAATAAAACAGTTTTAAACACTAAATTTTACATTTTAAAGCTTCATATTACTTAAAAAATGTTACAAGATAATAATAAATATTGTTAACAAAAGATATTTCAACAAAATCATAAAATAATATAAAATAAAATAGAACAAAAAAAATCATAGTTTTAGATATACATGTTTTTAAGTCGGGTACAAATCGGTTCTTATCGGGTCGGGTCTATTCGGGTTAGGTCTTTTCGGGTCCGGGTCTATCTGGGTCGGTTCCTTTCGGTTCCGGTTCTTTCGGGTAAAAGAAATTTAGACCCAAAATGTACTTGTAAATTTTCAGTTCGGTTCCGGATCGGGTATTTTTTAGTCGGTTCCGGTTCAGATTTTCGGGTTCAGGTTAAAATGCTCAGGCCTAGCTTCAAACACTTTCTTTTTGAAGCGAGAGAACCGGCCGGACATCTTCAATGCCACTACAAGAAATATCGGTATTGGTAGCACCCGAAAAACGCTACTATAGGGCTTTCGTAGCGTTTTTGTAAACGCTCAGACAGCCGCAGCTATAATAAACCTCCCCTTTATCGTAGCGTATTTTCATGTGCTATAATAAATAATAGAGATATCGTAGCGTTTAAGTTTTGTTATATTAAAACATTTAATAGAACCGTAATTTTGCTATAATCAAAAATAAAATAATAAAAAATGTTAAATTAATTTATTAAAATTTAATTAATTAAAATAAAATTAAAAATTAATTCATATATAAAAATTAAATTTTATTGATTAAAATCAATATGCAAATAATTAAAGAATACATTAAACCATAAACAAATTAAAAACATTAAACCAAACCATGATTAACCTAAGGTTTACACATAAACCCGGTTTAGAAATTAAAAAAAAAAAACTAAACCAGCTTAACCTAAAAAGAAAAAAATCCTATCTCTGCACCAACTCTTCGCCGCCGTCAACCGCATCAATCTTTACTCTTCCACCGCCATCAAACTTCTTATCTGTATCTCTTCCCTTGCCTCTGAACCAACTCCATCTCTTCTCTTCTATATTTCTCGACTCCAATTCCATTGACGCTTCAAACTCCCACCACCTGAATCATCAAAATTTGCAATTTATCAGAGCTCCAATGAACATAAAAACAGAACATACCAACAAAATCTAAAACTATGGTTACCAGAAGAAGTTCACACATGAATATAAACAGATTCATGTATGTAATTAATTCCAGTCCTGCATACCACCATATATTGCTCTGCTAACGACCACCAGCTCTGCCCATGAACAAAAAAAACAGATTCAAAACACAGAGAGAGAGAGATATAGACAGGCGAACCGACGAGCCTCTTCCCATGTCTTCTCCGACACATCTCTATCAGACCCGTTCACCTTCTCTGACGCCTAACGAGGTTCAATCAAGGGTGTGAGAAAGGATAGTACCGGCCGTCGCATCTTCTCCTCTCTCGACCATCTCCATCTCTTCTCTCTCTCTCTCTCTCTCTCTCTCTCTCTCTCTCGTCTCTCGAGAACGAGATCTCGGAAAATAATTAAAAAAACAAATTAAAAACAATTAATCTCAAGCGTTGATTCGATACCATCTAACGGTGCAAATGGTAATCCACGCCTAACCAATATAAACAAAAGGTGAGAATAGATAGAAGAGTTATTTTGGATCTTTGATCTAAACTTATCAATGGTTCAAAATAAACAATACAAATTATCTTTTTATTTATTTATAGTTAATATAAAACTATCTAAAACTTTAAATAATTTGGTATTATAATTTAAAATTTGAAATCTAAATTTGTATAAAAAATTCCACATGTTGTGTGATTGATTAAATATTAAAAGTAAAAATTTAATATACTTTTGTTCTAGTAATTACTTTTTACAAATGTTCATTTTGAAGTTTATTATGTATTGGATGTTGAAGTTCAAGGCATGTTTAGGGTTTAGATCTTGAAGTAGAAAAATAAAAAAATTATAATTTATTACTAGTATAAATTTTTTTTTTACCATGTTACTTGTTGTGTTATCTTTGGATTTTATGATGAAATATTCAAAACTTAGGGTTTAGGGTATGATGAAAGTTAGCATTATCTATTAGTATTAGATTTTTTAAAAAAATTAAAATACAGATAAACAAAACTTTTTTAAAAATAATCTGATACCATAATTTAAAATTAGAAATCTAAATTTAGTATTCAAATTTGTTGGTTGTGTGATTGACTAAAATATTTAAATAATAAAATCTAAATGAAAATATTTCTTATATTTTGTGTTTAGATTTAAGATTTATTAGACTTTGAGGTTAAATTTAAAATTTGAAGTTAGTAAAAAAATATTAGGTTTTGGCTAAATATTTCAATTTTAAAAAAAATATATATATTAGAATTTGAATTTAAACTTAAGATGTGAAACTAAATAATAAAAAGTGATATTATTTCAACAGGATATAAGGTTTGAAGAATGTAGTTAGGGTTTAGGGAATGTTTAGAGTTTGTAGTTAGGGTTTAGGGCATGTTTAGGGTTTAGAAGTCAAAGTAAAAAATAGTACTTCTAATTTATTATAAGTTTGAAAAGATTAGATTTATGATTTTGTATATATGCAAGGTTTAAGTTTAGGGTAACAGATTTGGAGTGTAGGTTTAAGATTTAGTGTTTGAAGTTTAGAATTTAAATTTGAAATTATATATTTAAAGTGATTAAATTTTGAATTTAAATTTAAGATTAAAACTATATTATGAAAATATTAAAATTTAGAAGTTTATGTTTAGGGGTTAGGGTTTAAAACCCCAATTAATCATATACCCAAAGGCTAACTAAAACTCTTAAAACTCTATTTTTTATTATTTGACTAAGGGTTAACCCGGGCTACGCCCGAGACTATTTTTCTTATTTTGAAAAAAAAAATTGATTTTTTGTTAAAATTGTAAAAAAAAAATACTAAGCTAAACTATAAAATTGTAACAGCATTTTCCCAAAAACCTGTAAAAACCTGTTCTTTTATGAATGATGTTGATATGTTTTTCTATGAATGATGCTGATATTTGCATTGATATTTATCATCTTTTGAGTGGTGCCGATTTCCATTGATTAATGAAAATTTTGTTATTTTGTTAGGTGAATCATATCTAATTGTTGTGTAATTTCTTTTGTACTTATATAATTATATTTTGTATATTTTTCAGATAAATAATAAAAAATATATAATAACATAAAATTGAAATGTGGTTAAATCTATGATTGTAACTTAAAATCTGATTATGACAAAAATAATTGAATTTGACCTGAAATTTAATTGAGAATTCAAAAATAGTTCGAAACACTTGAACGTGCACATCCACCCAATCTCATAAAAGGGGCTTTTCTGGCTATTTAGAAAGTGAGGGTTAAAATTACAAATAAAGAAAAAGATTTTCAAAGTTAATTAATTTACAAAAAGGGATGCGGTCACTTTCGGAGTAATACACGGAATCATCATTCTCATCTTCTGCATCGTCTGCTTCATCACCATGGAAGGCTCCTGCTGTAACAACCGCCGCCCCTCTTAGTCTCTCCCTGCATTAGATCAATCAGATGTCGTTCTCACCTATAAGACTGGTGATTCTGTTTCTGGATCTGTGCGTAGAGACGCTGGACTCTCTCACTCAACGCCGGCGTGTGAGGATCACGTGCATCATGACGGAGGTGCGTGTAGTCACTTGCATGATCACGATCATCATCATGAGGTGGTGAAGATGAAGTTGCCGGAGGAGCTGGTTGAGGAAGAGGATATGAGGTTATGTGGGTTTGAGCCTTGTCTTCATCATGACCATGATCATGAATCAAGTTCTAATATTTCTGGATTTGGTAATTGGTTTATTGAATTTTGCAAACTCGTAAATGAATTTGATGTTGATTATTAGAGTTCTCTTTTCTTGTATGCAGCATTTTGGTTAGCTTGGCGTCGCTCTTTTGTCTGATATTGCTGCCAGTTATGTTCGGTAAGCGAATCTCTGAGGATAGTGTGAAACAAAAAGGCATTTCGGTGTTGACTGTCTTGCAAAAAATGGTTTGTATATTCATGTGTAGCCAGTTTATTTTTCAGTCTACAGTTCAAGGGAAGCCTGCAAAATGGTTTGTTGATGCATTGGCTTGACACACAACTGCAGCAGATTTGGCCAGATCACCCTATCCTATTTGACTTCTGGCGAAGAGGTTAGTAAGTCTCTGTATACCATTCCTGCAACAAACTTTTAATGCAGCGACACCATTTACAGAGCATTCATATATGTGCTCGTCACTTGTGAAAGTTAATGTGGACAGGAAAGTATGGAGCTCGACTTGTTCTTCTGATCTAGCTGGTCGAAGAATCCATCTGTCTTGGTCATACAATTAATGGACACCAAGTCTAGAGGCAGATCTTCCCAAGAATGTTCAAAGATTACCCTTAGAAGACCAGTTATGGTGCCAAAACAGTCAGGTACACCCATTGCCTACTCTTAGCTTTAGCATTGGGAAATTGTCTGCTTTTAGTTTTAGGAGTTTGTTTGCCATCCATGAATAATCACTTCTTAATATTAAAGCAAAATATAGATTACTTTCGTTTTTGTATGTCAAATAATCTAAAATATTAATTTTTCTAAAATTCTAATTGATGAGTAATATATAGCTATTTTTTGTTGCTTTTAGTCATTCTTTATTTTCGATTTTGTGTGTCAAAGAATTTACTAAGTGAACACATGAGTGCTTTGTAATTTGAATTATATGTTTGTGTGAATTGGTTAGATTCTGTGGATAGGAAAGCATGGAGAGCAACCAGATAACATGGATATATAACTTAATCTGATATATATTCTGTTTATTTTGTTGCTTTTATACGACCATATGTGTATTACATGGCTCATCGAGATAGAAATAAGGAAGCAAAGCGATGACTTTTCTCCAACTGTTCTGCAACAATTTAATCAGTAAGTTACTATTAACCATTTTCCAGATTTTTAGAAGTTACGAATGGAACTAATTATCGGTAGTTAGGATTGAAACCGGAGTTTGATTGATTTGGTGTTATTATTTGAAAAAGGCAAAGATATGTGATTACCGTATTTTAGAACTTTTCCAAAAGTTCATGGTTGTTAAAAATAATAGAGACCTACATATTGTCTGGAAGCAAATGATAAAGTTTGAAACAAACAAAGTCTTATGTTTGTGTAAGACATCGTATAAATCTTCTAACAACAAACATTCAACGTTTGTTTCTGAGACTTTACAGCCTCATCAAAAATATTCCTTCTTCATTTGTCTAATCCATCTATGTATATTTCATGAGAAAGTTATAAAAGACAAAACTCAAAACCTAAATCATATATTATCAAAAATCTCACTGATTAATATAAAACGATTACTAAACATCAACCAAGGTATTAATTAAATAAAAAACTATAAGGTAAACAATTCATAACATAAATGTATCCTAGATTGATGTGGTCTCAGTATGCTGAGTTATGTGTTCTGCTGCGATCAACCAGTTGTGTGGTCTTCTGTTCCTCTTTACTTGTCAGATTTGAGAACCTGTATAGTGAATAGTCAGGTATAATTTTTTTGTGTGTATATATATACAAATAGATTTGTCTATGATTTGCAAACCTTACTACTGAGGGATGTTGTTGAATATTTCTTTGTAGACGATGTTATTCACTCCAGTCACTGAGTCTTTTTCTTCTTGTAAAATACTTAAGCCTTCAGCTGATGTTACTCTTGAGAGAGCAACGTATAGCTGGCCATGACTGAAAACTGGTTTAGGCAAATATAGAATAACTGATTTCAAGCTTTGTCCTTGGCTTTTGTTTATGGTCATTGCATAGCATACTCTTATTGGAAATTGTCTTCTCTTAAGTATGAATGGGTGGTCTGAGACTAATGGAGATAAAATGATTCTTGGGAGTGAGACTCTTTTACCAACATGTGTACCTGTGACTATTTCACCTTCGATAGCTCGTTCTGCCATATGAGTCACGATTAGTCTTGTCCCATTGCAGAGACCTTCTTTTTGGTTGATGTTTCTCAGCAGCATAGCTGGGATGCCTACTTTTAGGACAAGCTTATGTTTGGGCAAGCCTGGAAATTCTAAGCAGTTCAAGTACTCCGGGGGATACATTGTTTTATAGTGAAGCCCGATTGTATCTACCTTTTCTATGCTGTCGTAGCTTAAGTATTCTCTAGCTTATCCAGGTGCTTGAGATAACATATAATTATTTATCTCATCGACTGTTTCGTTTCGGGGTGTGATGATTGCTGTTTCAGTTAAATAGTCTATAGGTGTCTTGGAATTATTACACAACACATCTGCTGCATCTGCAATTTGATGAAGTGGATCTCTGGAAGGCTGCATCATAAACCGATTCTCAACAGCCACAATCTCCCATTGGTTATCTTTGTTGTCTATAAGTTTGTCTGCTTTTGGTGCTGTTCCATCTCCGACACTTACTAACCATTCTGCAAATTTTTTTTCTGACTGTTGTAAGCGCATGTTCTCATGTAGGACGTACACACTGCACTCATTCCACAAATATGATTGACTTATTGATGCTAGAACTGTATCTGCTCGTGTTCCCTGTGGTATAACTGGAAGTATTTGTCTGAAATCTCCTCCTAGTAGTACAGTTATTCCCCCAAATAGTTTATTGCTTGCGGATGGGTCTTTTGCAGAAAGAATATCCCTTAGAGTTCTATCTAGGGCTTCAAACATGCGACGATGAGACATAGGTGCTTCATCTCATATTATTAGATCAGTTTTGAGTAGCAATTCTGCAAGCATTGTGCCGGGTTTTATTTCACACATTGTGTCCTCATTTAGTTGTAAGGGTATCTTGAATCTTGAATGAGCGGTTCTCCTGCCAGGTAGTAGCAGTGCTACAATACCCGATGAAGCGACTGGCAGTACCACTTTTTTGATAGATCTAAGCTTGGAGATGATAGTTTTGTAAAGAAATGTTTTACCTGTTCCACCAGCACCATTGAGGAAGAAAAACTGTCCAAGATTGTTGTCTATTGAATTTAGGACTGCATCATAAGTCTTTTTCTGGTCGAACCCGAACTCTCTTTGTTTCTTTTTAAGTATGTCTTCAGATAATAATTTCCAACAATGTTCCCACAAACCTAATGGGTTGCTGACCTCGCAATATATGAGGAGAGTGACAAACATATGACGTAGCTGATGAGGAGTAGCCCAATTACTTGCTTGATCCATTGATTTGTGTCATTCCTTATCATTTTCAAGTAGTCCTCTAGCACGACATGCTTCTTTCAAAGTCTCTTTCACCTCACCATTAACTTTATAAAAGTCTTCAAAGCTTGTTGCTCCTCTTATGATATTTACCAAAATTCTGAGATAGTATAAATCACCAGCATAAGGGTGGATGGTAATTATTCTGCCTATTGTATCCCCCTGCTTCCTTGTATGCCATACTTTGGCATCACTGTTCCACACAGTATTTTGGGAATTCAACATACAGCAGCTTCCTTGCCTCTGGACACTTTGCATTCATACCCATCCATTCAGTGAACATGGTTTTCTCAATACCATATCTACACAGGACGCGGCCAAGATCAGCTGTGCGTCTGTAAGAGATGCTTTGCTGGTTTTCTAAATGAATTATTAGCTTCTGGACCGCTGGTTTGCGTTTGTGAATATGAAACGCGAATGTACGCCACATTGATTCACATGCTGATAAATATCAAGAGTCTATAAACTCTTGTATTTCGTCCCTTTCGTAGACAACATGTTCTGTGTCTCTGTCATTTTTTAACTTCTCCTTTCCTTTTTCAATCAGAACAGTAGCTTTATCCACTCCCTTTGTAATATACTTGAAAAGGTATTTGATAGCGTTTGTTGTGTTGCACCACTCCACGTTTATGTGCGACTCATATTTTTTCAAGATATCGATGTTGTGAGGTATGACAAATCGATTATCTAATCTTGTTTTCCCTTCGAGGACGAAATTGGGATCTTCTTGTCGGCGACGGTAGATAATATAGCCGGATTTGTCTATGGTTGTGGAGTCAGTATATCTGCGTGGATATTTTTTGCTGCATACCTGGTTGGACATGCATGGAGATGATGGCATATCCTTTCCACATGGCCCATGCATCATGTGTCTTTCCACAAGAGCAAACCAGACTGGGTCATCTGTTTTGTTTGGTAGTTCGGCTGAGATGATTGCATTAATGTCTGAGGCCGATGGTATTTTAGGTGCATTTTCCAACCATAAGAGCATGTGTGCATGTGGCAATCCACGTTTCTGAAATTCTATTGTATATATTACTGTACGAAAGAAGGCAATAGTTAGGTGTGTAATATATGGGAGGGAAGTTAAGTTATTAATGATAGATTATGTAAGAGTACCTGCAATGTAGGGACTGAAGAAGGTGCCTTTCTCAAGATCTTTAAAGAGCTGGTCGAGTTTCATTTTGAAAACACGACACTCAATGTCTGGTCGGTCATTTCCAGCTAACCCACCATATTTTGTGAGATGATCTTTAATATCTGGCCAATTTGGGTTAGCGGTCATGGTAATAAACAAGTTAGGATTTCCATATGTCCGACAGATTGCCATGGCATCATGATATTTTTCTATCATGTATCGTGGGCCTCCAGTGAAACTCGATGGTAATATTATCCTCTTCCCAAGTTGTTTCGCATCGGTCAGACCTTTGCCTACTGATAAAATACATTATTGTATAGATCTGCCCTTAACTGATCTTGATTGTTTCTAATCCACTGTAGTCGTTCTTGCTCAATTACTGTGTATGCGTCTACTACATATTGATGTAGGAGACGACCCCCTTTTATAATGGTCATTCATTCAGAAAGTCTTGTATGCATTTGATATGCATAATATTCCCGTACACTAATAAACGTCCTTCTTGTCTCGCCATTCTGTGTTACAGCATGGGGGATCTCTGTGTGAAAACCATATTATCCATATGGAAAGAGAAGTGGGTATTGTAAGCTCATAAATAGAGGGTGGTCGTCCCTGATTTCTTGCAATTGGTTTGATTGCAATTCCAGCACCACATCTCGATAGCCTACGGTTGCTGTTACGTCACCCAGAATTAACCCTGCAACTTCGCTGATTTGTGGAAGATCATATTGTCTACCTTTCCCTTTCTGACCAACCAACCTTATTGTCAAGTATTGGCACTCATTTGATTTGTACAGGTCTCGCGCCTTCCGGAAAAACTTGGACAAATAGTTGTTTTCATCGAGCATGTTAGTTAAACCGGTGATTATATCTTCTTCAAGGGCTTCTGATGGCTTTCTCCTTGTCATCGTTTTCATGCGGTTAGTGACCTCATTATCAGTATCGACAATCCACATTTGTAGGAATTGAGGTGGTTTACCGGGCATGGGGATGAGAGATCCTATACGATGGAAAAGCTGACCATGTATTCGGTAAGCCGGGGGTCCGTTTTCAGATGTGATGCTGTGATCTATACTAGCTCCCACAGACGTGAATGCGAGCATTGAGTTGTAAACACGGATGTTGTTACGGAAAGGAGTACTATTGGCAGGAAGGCTTTGCAGATAATCAGGTGGGTCTTTCAGTGGCGGGAGTTTGACTCGTCCTTGCTGGCAGCATACTGTGTAAGTAGGCTCTCCTGTTCTAACATCAGTTCCAGAGCTTTCTGAATACCATACCAAAGCTTTGCAATATGTGCATTCTAAGATGAGATTCTCTTTTGCCATCAACCCTGAAATAATGCAGAAACTGTTATTTTGATGTTGTGTTATTGTATATGTAAGTATTGTGAAGACAAACCTTTCCTTATTTTAACTTCTGCACGTGACAATACTTGTGTACTGGTGGATGTTTGATCTGGATATATGTATTTTTGTTGTGTGTGTTAGTTTTGACACATAATTCTCAATAAGAATTTTCAAATGTTAGCTGACCTTGTTTTTTGATAATCTCTTGGATTGAATTATGGCTCGTCTCATAGCTCGAGTGTTCTTGCTCCTAACTGTAGCATGAATGCGAGGACAGAATTAATTTTCTGGTTTGCTATGTAAATAAGTTGAGTAATGATCTATTTTGGAAGTTAAGTTTGCTTGATAATAGTAATGTTACCGTATTCAGAGCACATTGTACATCCACCTGTTTTTTTCCATTCATTGTCAGCTGTGTTTAAAAAGGCGCTCGCCTTATGCGCCAAGGCGCAAGGCGCACTCAGGCGATAGCTCCATCGCCATGCACATCCCAGGCGAGGGTATGGTCCCTAAGGCGCTCGCCTAGTGCGCTTTGGCCATAAGGCGGTGCCTTCAAAAGCGATGCAAAGGCGCGCCTTGGAGACCCTATGTTAACCGACACTAAACCAGGTACGAAACCAAACCCTGCTTTAACTAATTCACCAATCTTATAACAAAACGTCAAAAATACTCACCAAAACCCTAGCTCCCTCTTCAAAGTTAAAACTAAACGTCAAAAATTCTCACAAAACATAGATCTCACAGTGTTTTGCTTAAGGTTAGAGTATTATCTACTCTTCTCTAGTCTCATAGGTTCTTCTTCTTATTATTATGACTACTTGGGTTTCTTGGTTACAGTCTAGAATGCACTGCGATTGTTTATCTCTGTAATTTTGGTGCTTCTTTTCTTTTATACAGTAAGTGATTGACGCTTACGTAATTGACGCTTACTAGTATATTGTAGCTTGAGGACTCCTGTGATCAAGTTGATGTATAATCTTTGTTTGTAACTGAAACAAATCTAATATATATTGAAATTCATTTTTAACATGTATTTTATTGCTCTTTATGGTATAGTTTGTGTTTGCATGTTTTTTACGTAATTGAATGCTTTATTTGCATGTTCATCATCATAGTAATTTAGTTTTTTTTTTAATCACAGTTTCAAGTGGTCTTCAAGGCGAGCGCCTCGATGCGCCTTGGCGCAAGGCGCAAGGCACATACTTCATCGCCATGGAGCGCCATGCGCCTTTTTAAACACAGATTGTCAGTAAATTGCAGTCAAAATATTTTTAAAATAAAGAAAGGTATGTAATAAGTAACTTACAGTCATAATATTTTTTAGGCATGGTCCTTAGCTTTTGTTGTGAAACTGCATGAGAAGTAGAGGAACATGTGCTCATGTCTTGATCTGATATGACAATTTAGAAGAGGTCTGCGTAAGTATATTGTACCTGTTTTGGTTGCTGAGGAAGAAACTGAATTCTGTGTAATTTGAGGTGTTAAACCTGTTGCTTGAATATTTCCTTGCCTATCTCGCTTTCGCCATTGTTGTGAAAGCATGGCCGATTTTCGCATTGAACGTGCATTCTTCTGTGAGACTGTAGGACATTTGGATTAAATAATCAGTTTTGGCCACAATGTTTGGCCATAATCAGTTTTGGCCACAATGTTTGGCCATAATCAGTTTTAGTAACGTACCGAATTTGGCACATATGTCGCACCCACCTATGAAAAATTATTTGCATGCAAGTAAATTAGTGAATTTCAAATTACTTCAATTTTGGGTGGAAATTTGTTGTAAACAGTTCTTACAATGATAACATGCTAGCAAGGGATTTTGTGCGTGAAGTGTAGATGATTCTTCTCTCGCTCTCTTAGTTTTTGCTTCTTCAGTGCTTGTGCGATCTCCAGATGTTTGTGCTACATGATTAAAGGTTAACATGATGTTAAAAATGTTATGGTAAGCAATATATTGGAGTGGAGTGTGACCCCTAACGTCCACTGAGTTAGCTGGTGTACGCTTTCTCTTCCCAGGTTGTCGTGAAGCCATAGATGCTACCTTGTTTTTTTCTATAGACTCTAGAGAACATACGGGTTAGATTGAATATAAATTGAATACATGTTTGATATTTGGAAATATTAAAAATGTAAATTATACAATATTTTAGATTTGACATAAGAAAATATTTGAATGTGGTTAAGCTTTAAAAAAATATTTGAATGTGGTTAAGTCTCTGTGGACATGCCGTCATGATCAACATGCCATCTTCAACAAATGGTTATGATTTGTTCAGCTTCTAACTCTTTGCTCTTCCTTGGATACTCTTTTGCTGCAAGAACTTGGTATTTGTGATTGCTCTGGTTATGTGATTTTAATTGGGTGATGATTATTTGGGAAAAGTCTGCAGTTGGAGATAAGCCTGAAGTTTTAACTGATGAAGATAAACAGATTAGGATTTGTGAATTCATTTTCAGCTTGTGGCTGCCAATGTCAAGTTTATGTATTACTGCACAACTTCTTTGTATTGATTTTTTAGAGATAGAGAGGAGCTATTTGATTTCATATCGAACTTGAATTCATTGTATTGACTTTCATATGTTTTCTTGTTCACATTTGTCTTTGCAGCCTGAATCATCTTCATCTAAGGTAAAAGTGTCAAACCTTCACAAGAGAAAGCATCAGATCACTGCGTTATTCATGGACATGAAGAAGATCATGCCTTCTTCTTAAACACGTTTGCTCTTGCTTTGCCTATCCATCTTTCTCATCGCTTCAACTGATAAGATCACTCCACTGCTCAACTTGGTATCTCTAGTCACCCTTTTTACATTTTTTATATCTTTTGTTTTGAGAAATTTTTCAGAGGTGATGATGGTGGAAGGAAGAGTTTGCCAGAGGCGAAGCCAGACATGGACAGGATTTTGTGGCAACACTCGCGGCTGTGACATTCAGTTTAAGAGATGGGAACGGGCTTCACACGGGGCTTGTCATGCTCAGTTCGCATGTTTTTGCTACTTCAACTGCTGAAGCAAGCAGAAAGTTCTCTGAATCTTCTTCAAGTGTCACGGTGTTGTCTTCTTTTGTTCTGTTGCGAATCATGTACGTAGTCTCTATGACAAAACCATAACGTTTACCGTGGGTTCTAATAAAATCCAGTTTGTGCTTGGGAGTTACCATTACATGTCTATTGTCTAGACAACTTGGCCAAAAAATATATCCTATGTTTCACAAACTTTCTATATATTACATTGGGCTTTTTGCAAGATTAACTCAAAATTCAAAGTCAAACCTAAAACTAACCCATGCTTTTCTTGGATTTTTCTTTTGTCCTATTCACCCCACAAATTCATATTATTCACGAAAATGCCATTAGTTTTTTTTTCTTTTCGAAAATGGCATTTTTACTCTCTCAACCTCATAATCTTCAAGTATTTACAAGATTACCATTACAATCAATACACCAACTACCATGAACAACCAATTTGAAGCTCTTAATGCACCTCAAATCGATTTACACTCCCTCTTTCTCACTTGTTATGAACTAAAAACAACATCTCTTTCACTTTGCCTCCATATTCATCCAAAAAAACTCAAGCTTTTGATTCAAATTTTTTTTATGGTTGATAGAGCCATTCAAGCATACTATTCTTGGTGGGTTACTTTCGTTTGAGGTTCTGGGTGGTTGGAGAAGAATCTGTGTGCTAAGGAAGTCATCTCACTAGTTTAAGGTATGAAATTGAAATTTTTTCCAGATCTGTTCTCGTAGAAGACTTACGGGTAAGTCTTCTGGTCAAACAGACGACTTATTTGTAAGTCGTTATCTTTGTTTGTTAAAAAAAAAACTATAGAATACCCTAGACGACTTACTGGTAAGAGACGAATAAACGGGTTAGTTTTGCATTTGACCGAATTGTGTCAGATATTTGACTTTTCCTGGACGACTTATCAGTAAGTCGTCTCCGAGAAAACAAAAATTTCAATATTTTATTAAAGCTAGACGACTTATCTGTAAGTCGTCTCAGGTTACTTTTGCAATTGGAAAATAAAACTTAAATATTTAACTTTTCCCAGACGACTTACGCGGAAGTCGTCAAGTAAGACGACTTACTTGAAAGTCGTCCTACTTACTTGAAGTCGTCTAGGATAAGCAAAGACGACTTATCTCAGACGACTTTCTCGTAAGTCGTCTGCCTGGACGACTTTCAAGTAAGTCGTCTGGGTAAAGTTAAATATTTAAGTTTCTTTTTCGAATTGCAAACTAACCTGAGAAGACTTACAAATAAGTCGTCTAACTTTAATAAAATATTGAAATTTTTGTTTACCCATAGACGACTTACTGGTAAGTTGATGTGTTGTGATTTTGCATAGTTTTAGCTTTGTTATTTCATATATATTCATGCATTAACCTTACATTTATTTGCATTTAGAGTCTATTGCATGTACATTTGCATCTTGTAGGTGTTGGATGAATTGTTTGGAGTTTTGGAGGTGATTAGAGCACAAAAGGAGCTTTCGAGGAGTCTTGAACCGAACATGTGAAAGACAAGCATGGATGAAGGTCTTAAAGATATCTTTTGAGTTAGGTTTACAATGGAGGTGGTTTCAAGTCGTTTGGAGCTGTATTGTGGGATTTATGATCAAAATACTACACACATATCAGTATGACATTCCTAGCGGTCACCCTAGCAACATCAACAATAGCCTTCGAATTTTAAGCCTTTAGACTCATTTTTATTCACTTAAAACCTATAAAACTCATTACTATTCATTATTCTTCTTATTTTTGGTATTCTAAAGGTGTGTGCAACATGGAGAAAGTGGAGAAAACTTTAATGAGTGAGTTTTATCTCTTTAAAGCTTGCAACATGGGGGATGGGTTGTCTATCATGAGTTTGGTGGCTCTTTTGGCCTAACTTTCTCTACCTTTTCTGAAGAGGCAAGACTACTTTGGCCATATGAAGGGGCAAAAGGTGTTCTATAATGGAAGAAAGTGGAGAATAACTTTTATGAGTGTGTTTTATGCTTTATGCTTTCACATGATGGATGTGTTGTCATCCTCCTTTACTTAGGCTATAAAAGAGACTGCAAGGGGAAGGAGGAAGACACAATACACAGAGTACAATACAACAAAGAGTAGAGAGTGAAAGTTTTATAGTTTCATATTTTGTATTTTGAGAGTTTGAGAGAAAACATTTGTTCTTGGAGTGTTCTTGAAGTTTATGTTATAAAGTCTTGTTTTCCTTTAGCCATTCTCTTCATCTAATTTCTGTTTCTTGTTTTCATATATCATATCATCTTGGTTATGCTTCTATCCATCATGGGATTAAGTGTAAACAAGATGATTAGTGAGTAATCACCCTTAGGATCAATGGGTTAGGTAGATTAATGGGTGATTAGGGAAGAGTTAAGGTGTTCTAATGGTTAAATGCTTAGATTTCTATGCTTACTAAGTATTCTTAATGCTAGATTAATTTTGGCCATTTTAATCTAGATTCTAAGTGTTTGTAGGGCATCGAAAGTGTTTGCATAATGCTTGAATGGACCTAGTAAAGCTCTAGCTTGAATAACCAAGGAATTGTTGTTAGGATTGCTAGATGGTTAGTAGACTAGAACTTAATGTATGTTTGAGTGAACAAAACGAACGGAAGTTGATGTTTAGTTCATAATTGCATAAGGGTTTCTACCACGGGAGTGGATTAATCTAAATTGAATGAAATCTAGACCTATAGAAAGTTAAGATTATTTGAAGTTAGACGCCTTGATTTAGAACTATCACCTTGAAATCAATTGCCTAATACCCATTGGTTCTTCTTTGTTATATTTGAATTAAAACTCAAGTTATTTCGCACTATTACTTGTTACAAACAAACATCATTTGATTGCACTTAGATTGAGATAAATGGCTTGCATTCTTAGTGCTTAGAATCACTAGAGATTGGATTGACATCTTAAGTACTACAACACTTAAGGATTAAACTTATCCTTTATCAAGTTTTGGCGCCGTTGCCATTCTCTAGATTGATTTTGACATTAGGATTTGGTCATTACTTGAGACTAAGTCTTATTTTTCATTTTTAAGTTACTAATTATCTATCTTCATCTCTATTTGGATGACAGGTGCATGAACTTGAGAAGCAAAGGATCAACAAATCTTGCACCAAGAGTGGACAACATCAAAGCCTTAGAAAGAGAGTTGGGAAGACAGAGAAGAGAAAGAGAAAAGCAAGCCCACTTACATAGATTGGGGCTTGAGATGGAGAGAAACCCGAATCAACCGGAAGGTGTCTATGAAGTTGATGATCATAGACAAAATGTCCAAGGAGTTCCTCCTGGAGCTGCTCAAGAGGAACATGGCCAAGGAGCTGCAAACCTTAGGCCTCAAAATCAACAACGCCTGGGAAGATCCATTGGCACTTATGATCAACCTAACATAAATGGGAATAGGTTGGGCATTAGGGCACCGCCAGTTGCCAACAACAATTTCGAGATCAAGTCAAGCCTCATCAACATGATTGAAAACAACAAGTACCATGGACTTGCCTTGGAAGACCCACTAGATCACCTTGACAGATTTGATAAGTACTGTGGCTTGTCAAAAACAAATGGAGTTTCAGAGGATGCTTTCAAGCTCAGATTGTTTCCCTTCTCTTTGGGAGACAAGGCTCACACTTGGGAGAAAAACATCTCAAGTGATACTATCACCACTTGGGATGAATGCAAGAAGGCCTTCCTCAACAAGTTCTTCTCAGCTACAAGGACTGCCAACCTTAGAAATCAGATCTCTGGTTTTCAACAAAGAGGACTTGAAGGATTTTTAGACGCATGGGAGAGATTCAGAAGCTACCTGTCTCAATGTCCCCACCATGGCTTCAACAATGAGAGCTTGCTAAGCACTTTCTACAGAGGAGTCTTGCCTAAATTCAAAAGCCAGCTTGACACTGCAAGCAATGGAAACTTCTTGGGGAGGACTGTGGAAGATGCTTTAGAACTCTTGGAGAACATGACACAGAGTGACTCTGTCTACAATGATGAATATGATAGAAGAGACAGAGGTGGTGGAGGAGAAGATATGACCACAAAGAGAGAGCTGAAAGCACTTCAAGACAAGATTGACATGCTACTATCAGAAAAGACCAAGAAAGAGGAGTTACATATGGTTGCTGAAGTTGATAGAGTAGAATGCCAAGAAGATATGTACTATGTCAATGCTCAGGGTACATGGTACAAGAAGGAGCCTGACTATCAATACCAGAACAACTACCAACAGAAACCCTTCTACAACAACCAACAGAAGCCATTCAACAACTACCAGCCAAGACCATTCTACAACAATCAGCCTAAGCCATTCTACAACAACAACCAAGGTGGTTACCAACCCAAACAGAACTTCCCTCCTGGATTCTCACCAAAACCAAGTCAACATGCACAAGACCAAGCTGGATCATCAACACAACCTCCAAAAGAGAGTAGTACTGAAGCTATGCTGAAACAATTATTGGAGGGACAAGCAAGAAGTGAGAAACAATTAGGGTATGAGCTGAAAAATCTCCACAACAAGATTGATGGGAATTACCATGATCTAAACAAGTTCAAAGCCTTGGAGAACCAGTTTGTCTCTATGACAGCCAGCTCAAGTCGCCAACAAGGTTCCCTACCTGGAAAGCCTGAACAAAACCCAAAGGAGACAATAAAGGCAATCACCCTAAGGAGTGGAAGAGAGTTGCCTCCTAAAGTTCTCATTAAGGATAATGAGAAACAAGGTGGGGAGGTGGTTATCAATGTAGATGATGATGTGGTGATTGTGGATGAGAAGACTAATGAGGAAATCTTGGAGAAGATAGTTGAAGCTAAGGGCAAGAGAAAGATTGGAGAGGAGAAAGTTGAGAACAAAAATGAGGCTGCTACATCAACAAAGGAGAAATTGTTCACTCCTCCTCCCTATGAGCCAAAGCTTCCCTTTCCTGGAAGATTCAAGAAGCAACTCCTAGAGAAGTACAAAGCCTTGTTTGACAAGCAAATGAGTGAAGTTCATCTCACCATGCCCATAATTGATGCATTTATGCTGGTTCCACAATACAGCAAGTTCTTGAAAGATGCTGTAGAACAAAAGAAGAAAGAGATGGAAGGGATGGTGATTCTTACTCATGAGTGCAGCGCCATTATTCAGAGACTGACTGTCCCAAGGAAGCTAGAAGACCCTGGTAGTTTCACCCTGCCATGCGCCATTGGACCTTTGACATTTGAGAGATGTCTATGTGATTTGGGAGCAAGTGTCAGCCTCATGCCACTATCCATTGCCAAGAAGCTTGGGTTTACACAATATAAAAAGTGCAAGATCTCTTTGGTGCTAGCTGATCGATCTGTCAAGCTCCCCATTGGCATCCTAGAAGATCTTCCTGTCAAGATAGGAAATTGTGAAGTGCCTACTGACTTTGTAGTGCTTGAGATGGATGAAGAGCCTAGAGATCCTTTGATCTTTGGAAGACCTTTCTTGGCAACTGCTGGAGCAATGGTGAATGTGAGAGATGGCACAATTGATCTCCACCTTGAAAAAGATCACACTCTCCATTTTGATATCAAGGAGATGATGAAGAAGCCCACAACTCAAGGAGAAATATTCTACATTGATGAGATGGATGCCTTGGCTGATGATTTCCTTGAGGAGTTAGCGATTGAGGACTCTCTTCAACATGCCCTGACCATTGAAAGAGAGACCCAAATGATTGAAAACAAGGAGAGTGATGAGCTAGTAAGAAGGCTAGATGTTCACCTTGAGGAGGATGGAGAAGATGAGTTCATGGAGTTGCCACAAGTGACTCAACATGCTGCCTCAGCAGACATTCAAGAGAACCTCCATGAAGCTGATTGGAGTGAGCTCAAGGCACCAAAAGTGGAGCTTAAACCTCTTCCCATGGTGTAAGGTATGCTTTCCTTGGACCTAATGAGACATATCCTGTCATTGTGAGTAGTGAGCTGACTGAGAATGAATTGTCTATGCTTTTAAATGAACTTAAAAAGTATAGAAAAGCACTAGGATACTCACTTGATGACATTAAAGGAATCTCACCATCTTTGTGCATGCATAGGATACATCTAGAGGATGAATCTAAAACTTCAATTGAACACCAAAGAAGATTAAATCCTAATTTGAAAGATGTTGTTAAAAAAGAGATAATCAAATTGTTAGATGCTGGTGTGATCTATCCTATCTCTGATAGCAATTGGGTTTCACCTGTGCATGTAGTTCCTAAAAAGGGTGGCATAACAGTTGTTAAGAACGAAAATGATGAGTTAATACCAACAAGAACAATAACTGGACATAGGATGTGCATTGACTATCGAAAACTGAATGCAGCCTCTAGAAAGGATCATTTCCCTTTACCATTCATTGATCAGATGTTAGAGAGGCTAGCTAACCATCCCTATTATTGTTTCCTTGATGGATACTCTGGATTTTTCCAAATCCCTATACACCCAAATGACCAAGAGAAAACGACATTCACTTGTCCTTATGGTACCTTTGCATATCGAAGGATGCCATTTGGACTGTGCAATGCACCAGCAACATTCCAAAGAGCAATGATGTCGATTTTCTCTGATCTTATTGAGGATGTAATGGAGGTGTTTATGGATGATTTTTCTGTATACGGTTCTTCGTTTGCTACTTGTTTGTCAAATCTTTGCAGGGTATTACAGAGATGTGAGGACACTAACCTGGTGCTCAATTGGGAGAAGTGTCACTTCATGGTCAAGGAAGGGATTGTTCTTGGACACAAAGTTTCTGAGAAAGGAATTGAAGTGGACAAAGCCAAGATAGATGTCATGGTTGGTCTAGCTCCACCAAGAACAGTGAAGGATATAAGAAGCTTCCTTGGCCATGCTGGTTTCTACAGAAGGTTCATCAAAGACTTCTCCAAAATAGCTAGACCATTGACCAAGCTGCTGTGCAAGGAGATCATCTTCAACTTTGATGAAGAATGCCTAGAAGCCTTTAAGAAGCTGAAGGAGGAGCTCACCAGTGCCCCAATAGTTCAACCACCAGATTGGAGTCTACCCTTCGAAATCATGTGCGACGCCAGTGACTATGCTGTGGGGGCAGTCTTGGGGCAAAAGAAGGACAAGAAGACACATGTGATCTACTATGCTAGTAGAACACTTGATGATGCCCAAATGAAGTATGCCACAACTGAGAAGGAGCTGTTGGCAATTGTCTATGCCTTCGAGAAGTTCAGGAGCTACCTGGTAGGGTCTAAGGTCATTGTATACACTGATCATGCTGCACTACGACATCTACTAGCCAAGAAGGATGCCAAGCCAAGGCTGCTCAGATGGATATTAATACTACAAGAGTTTGATCTCGAAATCAAGGACAAGCCAGGAGTGGAGAATGGTGTAGCTGATCACCTTTCAAGATTAAGAGTGGAGTGTGGGATTCCTATTGATGAGGGACTCCCTGAAGAGCAGATTATGGCTATAGAAGCAATGGTCACAGCTTGTGAGACTGGAAGGAAGATTGAAGAAATGAAGGCAATTGATGAAACAGGCCCATGGTATGCTGATCTAGTGAACTACTTGGCATGTGGAAGGGAACCATTGAATCTGACAGGCTATGCAAGGAAGAAGTTCTTCAAGGATGTGAAGAGATACTACTGGGACGAGCCTTACCTCTACACTCTTTGCAAAGATCAAATCTATAGAAGAGTAGTAGCTCAAGAGGAGGTGGAAGGAATCCTCACACACTGCCATGGATCAGCCTATGGAGGTCACTTTGCCACCTTCAAGACTGTCTCCAAGGTGCTACAAGCAGGATTTTGGTGGCCCCATATGTTCAAAGACACACAAGAGTTTGTGTCAAGGTGTGACCCATGCCAAAGGAGAGGGAACATCACCAAGAGAAATGAGATGCCTCAAAATCCTATCTTGGAAGTGGAAGTGTTTGATGTGTGGGGCATTGACTTCATGGGACCATTCCCATCTTCCTATGGTAATGAATACATTCTTGTTGCTGTGGATTATGTCTCCAAATGGGTGGAAGCTATAGCCAGCCCAACCAATGATGCTAAGGTTGTCCTCAAGATGTTCAAGAGCATTATCTTCCCAAGGTTTGGAGTCCCAAGAGTTGTGATCAGTGATGGAGGCACCCACTTCATCAACAAACTTTTTGAGAACCTTCTTAAGAAGAATGGTGTCAAGCACAAGGTGGCAACTGCTTATCATCCCCAAACAAGTGGCCAAGTTGAGATTTCCAACAGGGAGATAAAGTCCATTTTGGAGAAGACTGTGGGGACAACAAGGAAGGATTGGTCTACAAAGCTTGATGATGCACTTTGGGCCTATAGGACTGCTTTCAAGACACCCTTGGGAACCACTCCCTTCAATCTTGTCTATGGGAAAGCTTGCCATCTGCCAGTGGAGCTTGAGTACAAGGCATTATGGGCTGTTAAGATGCTGAACTTTGACATCAAGAGTGCCAAAGAGAAAAGACTTTTCCAACTCCATGAGCTTGATGAGATTCGACTTGATGCTTTTGAGAACTCAAGGATTTACAAAGAAAAGACCAAGGCATTCCATGACAAGAAGATCCTGAAGAGGGAGTTCAACATTGGAGATCAAGTGTTGCTCTTCAACTCTCGATTGAAGTTGTTCCCTGGAAAACTTAAGTCAAGATGGTCCGGCCCTTTCAAGATCAAAGAAGTGAGGCCATATGGAGCAATTGTGCTTTGGAACAAGACCGGTGGGGACTTTACAGTGAATGGGCAAAGAGTCAAGCTGTACATGGCGGCCACACCTGAGAAGGAAGGAACCTCGGTTCCACTTACCGATCCCAAACCAGCCTAAACCAAAAAGGGGTAGTCAAGCTAGAGACTTAAAACAAGCTCACTTGGGAGGAAGTCCCACATCTATCCCTATATATATTACTGTTTTACTTGTGTGGTTTTTCTTTTGTGTGTTTGATAAGTGTGTTTAAAATTTTCAGGTGATTCTCCACTTAATCAAAGAAGAAAGATGGCCATCCAGCAAAGCTACAAGTGTTAAAATTATTCAACTCCATCTAGCAACTCCAAGCTAAGTGTCTCTACAACCATTGTAAATATATAGTTTTCATGTTTGTTTCTTCTAGACCTCTTCTTTCACCTTGCTCTCATACAAGAGACTGTGTGAAGTAAGTGTGGGGGGTAGAGTCTACTTATCTCACATGTTTTCTGTTTTGTTTACTTGTCATAAGCATTGCATATCCATTTGCATAGAAAATCCATAAAAATTTGCAAAATTCCAAAAATTACAAAAAAAAACATTTAGTTATATCATTTGCATCTTTAGGTTTGAGTCTAGATCATATAGAATGCATAGGTAAAATCCCTACAAAGGACTCATGCAATGAACTCATTGTTGATACCCTTTTGAATCATAATAAGTAGCTTGAGCTTCTTCTGAATTTCTTGTAGACTTCGAGCCTTGAAAACTCCTCTGAAGACTCATTGAATCTTACTCTTTGAAACCAACTCCGATCTTAGTTGACTTAAATGAACTTAATGCTTCTTGCTTATGGTCTCTTGAGTACTAAATCATGGCTTTCCACACACTTGAGCTTGTATAAACCGTTTTACCAATCTTTTTGACAACTCAAGTGGTAGTCCATACCCTAAACCCTTCCCTTCTTTCAAACCATCATTAATTGTTGAGTGAGGTCTTTTTGTGAAAGCTTGTCATGTGCAAAATCTTGAAAGTATTAGGAGCGACATTGATTTGTTCTCATCTCTTGCTAGCATTAGGACCTCTTTTGGGCTAGCATCTAGGATGGTGGTTGGAATGATGTGCTTTAATTATTTTGATCTTGGGGATTGAATTGGGAAAGATTATGTAAAGGAAATGAATCAAAAAGTGTGTCTAAAACAAAAAAATTTAAGAAGATAGCTCAGATTGTGTCAATAAAAACCCCAAAAAGAAAAAAAAAAAGAATGGGGAAAAGAAAATTTTGAGCTAAGATACATAGTTGTTAAGACAAAGAAAAGAAAAGAAAAGAGTGTTCATTGGGTAAGAGATGAAAATGGGTGTATATTTGGGATTTGAGATGAAGAAAAGAAAGAGTAGAACTTAAAAATTGTCTAGGAAAAGGGTACAATGATGAGAACCGATTTATGTATGCATTAATTGCTCCTTTTCTTAGATAAATTTTGCATAATGATCAAGCTCCTATTCTTGAGTGTAAGTCACCATAGCAAAATGTATTTGGACCCTTCTCATTCTTCACATTAAGCCATTTTTTCTCACCAAACCAAATGATTTGGACCAATTGGCAATTTGCGAGAATTCACTTATGATATTTCTTATTGAATGTGAGAGTTGGTTGATTTGAGGATTCATGATAATGAGTTAAAAGATCAAAGGAATTGATAGGCCTAGAGAAGTTAGAGCTAATAAAAACATTTTGCTCTTGCTATTTGGTATGATTTTGTAAGGATATCACAACGATGGCATTGAAGAGTTTCTTAAGGTCATGAATTTCCATTTGTGTATTGAAACATCACTTCCCATGTTCTTGAAAGTTTACTTGAGGACAAGTAAAGGACTAGTGTGGGGGAGTTGATGTGTTGTGATTTTGCATAGTTTTAGCTTTGTTATTTCATATATATTCATGCATTAACCTTACATTTATTTGCATTTAGAGTCTATTGCATGTACATTTGCATCTTGTAGGTGTTGGATGAATTGTTTGGAGTTTTGGAGGTGATTAGAGCACAAAAGGAGCTTTCGAGGAGTCTTGAACCGAACGTGTGAAAGACAAGCATGGATGAAGGTCTTAAAGATATCTTTTGAAACTTGTCTTTTGGGAAGACATGGTAAATTGAGTTAGCTTTACAATGGAGGTGGTTTCAAGTCGTTTGGAGCTGTATTGAGGGATTTATGATCAAAATACTACACACATATCAGTATGACATTCCTAGCGGCCACCCTAGCAACATCAACAATAGCCTTCGAATTTTAAGCCTTTAGACTCATTTTTATTCACTTAAAACCTATAAAACTCATTACTATTCATTATTCTTCTTATTTTTGGTATTCTAAAGGTGTGTGCAACATGGAGAAAGTGGAGAAAACTTTAATGAGTGAGTTTTATCTCTTTAAAGCTTGCAACATGGGGGATGGGTTGTCTATCATGAGTTTGGTGGCTCTTTTGGCCTAACTTTCTCTACCTTTTCTGAAGAGGCAAGACTACTTTGGCCATATGAAGGGGCAAAAGGTGTTCTATAATGGAAGAAAGTGGAGAATAACTTTTATGAGTGTGTTTTATGCTTTATGCTTTCACATGATGGATGTGTTGTCATCCTCCTTTACTTAGGCTATAAAAGAGACTGCAAGGGGAAGGAGGAAGACACAATACACAGAGTACAATACAACAAAGAGTAGAGAGTGAAAGTTTTATAGTTTCATATTTTGTATTTTGAGAGTTTGAGAGAAAACATTTGTTCTTGGAGTGTTCTTGAAGTTTATGTTATAAAGTCTTGTTTTCCTTTAGCCATTCTCTTCATCTAATTTCTGTTTCTTGTTTTCATATATCATATCATCTTGGTTATGCTTCTATCCATCATGGGATTAAGTGTAAACAAGATGATTAGTGAGTAATCACCCTTAGGATCAATGGGTTAGGTAGATTAATGGGTGATTAGGGAAGAGTTAAGGTGTTCTAATGGTTAAATGCTTAGATTTCTATGCTTACTAAGTATTCTTAATGCTAGATTAATTTTGGCCATTTTAATCTAGATTCTAAGTGTTTGTAGGGCATCGAAAGTGTTTGCATAATGCTTGAATGGACCTAGTAAAGCTCTAGCTTGAATAACCAAGGAATTGTTGTTAGGATTGCTAGATGGTTAGTAGACTAGAACTTAATGTATGTTTGAGTGAACAAAACGAACGGAAGTTGATGTTTAGTTCATAATTGCGTAAGGGTTTCTACCACGGGAGTGGATTAATCTAAATTGAATGAAATCTAGACCTATAGAAAGTTAAGATTATTTGAAGTTAGACGCCTTGATTTAGAACTATCACCTTGAAATCAATTGCCTAAATACCCATTGGTTCTTCTTTGTTTTATTTGAATTAAAACTCAAGTTATTTCGCACTATTATTTGTTACAAACAAACATCATTTGACTGCACTTAGATTGAGATAAATGGCTTGCATTCTTAGTGCTTAGAATCACTAGAGATTGGATTGACATCTTAAGTACTACAACACTTAAGGATTAAACTTATCCTTTATCATTAGTCGTCAAGGAAAAGTCAAATATCTGACACAATTCGGTCAAATGCAAAACTAACCCGTTTTATCCTAGACGACTTACTGGTAGTCGTCTAGAGTTTTTTTTTTAATAAACAAAGCTGGACTACTTACAAGTAAGTCGTCCAATTTAAAATTCAATTGCAAAAATGACCTCCAGTAAGTCGTCCAGCTTTGTTTATTAAAAAAAAAACTCTAACGGGTTAGTTTTGCATTTGACCAAATTGTGTCAGATATTTGACTTTTCCTGGACGACTTAGTGGTATGTCGTCTGCGTCAATGTTTAGTAAACTTTCATTTTCTCTATGTTTACTAATGTATTTTATTTTGAATTTTTGTAGATGATGCGTCAGTTACATGCAATGTATGGAGAATGGTTGTTGAAAAATTGCCGTTGGGATTTTGTGGTTGATAATGTCAAAGGAGCGAGAGTCATTTTTTGGGGGGAAGGTTCGACACATGCTGAACTTCTTGCAATGGCTCAAGGAGATTATAACCTGGACATGAGCACATAATATGTGGAGATAACCTACTCATTACCAGCAGAAATGATGTTGGCTCCAGACACCCCTCCTATTCATGTTACAAGTGATAGACAAGTTCGACACTTGCTCGAGATAACCAAAACGCATGGAGTATGGCTTTGTGTATCAAGCCGTAGCAAGGTGGAAACAATTTCAGAGTTCAGGGAAGAAGATGATGAAGCTGATGATGATGATGATTTGGTTGAAGATGAAAATCATGATGGAGAGGAGGATGATGGGGAGGAGGACGATGGGGAGGAGGATGATGGGGAGGAGGATGCTGATATCTCTATTGTTGCTGAAGCGGACGAGAATGGTGGGGATTACAGTGTTTATGGAAATGTTGAAGATGAGGATGAGGAAGATGATGATATGTGTTTTGAAGATTTCAAAAAAATTAAAAGAGGAAGATCGAATGGTAACAGTGTCTATGTCAACCATAGTTTTGTTAGCAAGGATGCACTGCTTTCAGAGCTGCGGTTGACAGCAGTGAGGTTTAGGTTCTCCTTCAGAATATACAAGTCAACAAAAACTCTCCTTGTGACAACATGTCCGGTTAGTGATTGTCAATGGAAGATCAGAGCGAGTGTGAAACATGGGACAAACACGTTTTGGGTAACAAAGTATGTGGAAAAACATACATGCTCAGTGGGAGACCGACTCGCTCATCGGAGACACTGTACTCCGAAGTATGTTGGTAGGCTTTTCATTGATCGTGTTGAAATCATTGATGGGTTGAATCCGCAGCATATCACTGATGCAATGAAGAACATGTTTGGCATGACGCTTGATTACACCACTTCATACATAGCACTTTTATATGCACAAACATTGGTGAGAGGATCAGCAGAAGATGGGTATTCACGTCTGCCATCATATCTCGAGCAAATCTCCTTAGCAAATCCCGATTCTATCACGGCTATAGAACTTGATTCTATCAATAGATTTAAGTATCTATTTCTCTCTTTTGGAGCTTCTATCAAAGGTTTTAAGTATCAGAGAAGGGTCATTGTGGTGGATGAGACTCACGTAAGTGGGAAGTATGGAGGTGTTATGTTAGTTTCAGCCGCACAAGATGGGAATTTTCAGATATTTCCATTGGCTTTTGGGATCGTAGATGCTGAAGATGAACCTTCTTGGGAACGGTTTTTCACAAAATTGGCTAGTTGTGTATCTGATGAGCAGCCTCTGGTGATAGTTTCTGACCGGCACACGGCCATTAAAAGTGCGTGTGATAAGGTGTTTCCTTGGGCAACCCGAGGAATATGTTATTATCACCTTCAAGATAAAATTGTCAAAAAGTATAAAGGGAAACATCTCTTGTACTTGGTGAAAGGTGCTGCTTATGCTCATACGGTTTCAGATTTTGACCGGTACATGGCTGAGATACGGAGTGCAAACCCGGACCTTGCAACGTATTTGGAGAATGTCGACATTAGCCTATGGTCAAGGGTTTATTTTCAGGGGGACAGGTACAACATAAAGACAAGCAACATCGCTGAATCTATTAATTCCGCTCTGAAGCGAGCTAGAGGATTTCCGGTTAAGTTCCTGTTGGAGTTCATAAGGGAGAAGCTAGGAAAGTGGTTTTGAAAAAGGAGAGAAGATGCTTTGAGTCTCCTAACTCAACATAGTCGAGGTGTTGAATACTTGCTTGCTGTTCGATCGGAGATAACAGATACGATGACGGTACAACCAATTGATGGATGGCGATTCTTTGTGAAAGGTGGCAAAATGGACTGTGTGGTTGATTTGGAACATGGAAAGTGTGATTGTGGTGTCTATGTAGTGGAGAAAATACCTTGCTCTCATGCTATAGCTGCTGGAACATCTGCTGGTTTGCATATCTTCACACTTGTATGTCCAGTGTACTCAAAGGATTTTCTGTTTGCATGATACTCAGAGAATATATATCCTTGTGTTGGACAACAAGTTGAGGAACGCACATGCTTTCCTCCGGATGTAAAGCGTGGTCCGGGAAGACAGAAGAAATCAAGATGGCAATCTTGGTTGGAGCTATCCAGGATGATAGGACGCAAACCCCGGAAGCACCACATGGTTTATAGATGCTCAAAATGCAAGGAAACTGGCCATACGAAACCACAATGTAAGAAATGACGTGGACGACCTTCAAGTAAGTCGTCCAGAAGGTCGTCCAGTTAGTCGTCCAGGGTTTTTTCTTCCAGAAGACCTTCAAGTTAGTCGTCCAGTGTTTAGTCTTCAAGAAGACCTTCAAGTAAGTCGTCAAGAAGACCTTAAAGTTAGTCGTCCATGGTTTTTTCTTCCAGAAGACCTTCAAGTAAGTCGTCCAGAAGGTCGTCCAGTTAGTCGTCCAGTGTTTAGTATATGTATTAAAAATTTGTGTTATGAACTTATCTGTGTCAACTTCTTTGTCAAATTGCACTACCAAACAAATTTAAGAAGGTCTTGCCCTTTATATTATCCGAAAGGTTACAAAAAGTCACTACACAAAAGAATTTCCAGACTACTTATAGGTTACAAAATAGGGATCAAGTTCAAATACACACATCAGACTAATCTATCATACAAATAATCTAACGTAGCCTGTTTATCATCCCTCATACGCACCCAGGTTGGCATCATTGTCCTTGTTTTCGAACTCATGCGCGTCAGGAAGCTCTTGAAATATATTCACCACCATCTTATCCTTCATAGTCTTCTCGTTGGGCTTAGCAAAGTCTTTTTTACTAAACTCTATCCCAAGAGCATGACATTCAATGTACTTTAGAGAGTACACGCCACAATCACCAGCTCGGGCCGGAGGTATATTGGTCGGTCTCTCATATGTGAATGGCTCCAGGATGTATTGGGCACGTTGTTCGTCTGAAGAAGCGCACTCAACAAGCAGATAAGGGACCATGTAGAGAAAAGGCTCCATTACCACATCGAGTTCTTTTGGGGAGATACTGGAACAAATGCTGTCCCAGATGACTATGTGCATTTTTGGGATCGATATCTACATAGCAATCCAATGAGTGTCGTTGTAGTTCACTGGCGCATAGACATCATCAATATCCGTCCCCCAAACCTTGTTCGATTGGCAAAATGATGGTATAGTGCCTGCATAATAATTCCACGCCCCACCAGGGAGTCTTCTTCCTAAACCGTTCTGATCGGGCTCCGAGTCCTTAAAATCCTTGTAGTTGAATCTCCATTGCTGAGTAAAGAGATGATCAAGGAAACACATTCTCTTGCTCCTGAAATGTTGTGGGTTAGCGTCGTAACTCTTCCTCAGCACATTAATCCAAGCATCAATATGCTGCATATAAAATAGGGTACAAGTCAGAAGATATCAGACGACTTACCAGACGACTTATTGGTAAGTCGTCTACAAAGAAGACTTATCAGTAAGTCATCTAAGTCATAGCAGAAGACTTACACAATCCTCCAGCCACTCTAAGGAGGTCCGGAGGATTTGATACCACCAAGTTCTACTTGTACATGATTTTTTATCGAGAGGTGTTCTATAATGACTGCAAACACAAAATGTTGAAAAGCAATCAGTTTTTGTAGACTAAAGCAAGCTATTATGGGAAAAGCAAACACTTACGGACAAATTTTCAACCAATCAGCGAGCTCCTTCAACTTCTTCTTGTCAATTGGTGCAAAAGGATTATAGCCTGGATAAAGCTTTTTGTTTGGAATGATCACTTTGGCCGTGCTGTTTGTCGTATAAGGAGATTGCTGTGAGGCAGCAAGTTTCCTTGTTCGATCACTCTTTGCACGGCAAAGTGCCAAAGCAACATCCCTCTTTTCCAGATATGTAGCATCCTCCTTCTGTAAATCCGAAACAGTGGATTGATTTTTGTCCAATAGAACAAGGCTCGGTTCTGGAGCTTTATCTTTCGAGGAACTAGCATCTGCGGGCACATCTGGACCTTTATCCTCCGGCAAGCTCTTCCTTCCCTCGTTCGTCCAATTAACACTTTCACTCTGCAATATACAAGATGGGTTTATACAATAATAACCAAAGATCCATTTCAAACAATAATAACCAATGACTTTGTCCAAAAATCCATTTCATACACTATAAACAAAGCACACATATTCTGACATACAAGAAACAAAGCAATGCAACTTTTCAATTCTTATTCTTAAGACTTTGTCTAGTCAATCTCTTGTTGGGAGAGGATTCATTACTAACCTCGGGTTCGAGCGTCGGTTTAGGTCGAGGGGTAGTGTTTTGAGCTGATGTCCCTTTCCGTTTTGTGGTGATACCAACTTTCTTCTCCACAGCTTCCACCCTTTCCGACAGATACTTGATCTCCTTAAAGCACGTCCCAAACTCTTCTTTCATGGCATAAACTATGTCCTTGAACATGGTTTTAATATCCTCTTTGGTCAACCCACCAACAGTCGTATGAACCTCTTCACTAGCCACTGCAGCTGCCTCTTCACTAGCCTCTTTACGAGCTTTCTTCCGAGGTTTTGGACTGTCTTCCTTCACTACCTTTTTCTTTGCTGGACTCACAACTGCCGGCTTTGTATTGACCCAAGTACCGGTGACTTCCCAGCAATCCATGGTCCACTTCCACGGTTTCTTCACAAACATGAGTTTAATTATGTTCTCCGCGGGCGTGTCCTCAACATCAAACTCCCATTTTGGAAACATTTCACCAATGTCCTTCTGAACAAAATTGATCACCCTAGTCTGCAGTAAATAGACGATATGAAGTTAGATATTTGACGGATTAAGAAAAATGGAAAGAAAAGACTTCGCAGACGACTTATAATTAAGTCATTTGGAAAGTCTTCCAGCTGGACGACTTTGTAGACGACTTATAATTAAGTCGTCTGGAAAGTTTTCCAGCTGGAAGACTTAGTAGAAGACTTATAATTAAGTAGTCTGGATAGTCTTCCCAGACGACTTAATTATAAGTCTTCTACTAAGTCATCCAGCTGGAAGTCTTTCCAGACGACTTAATTATAAGTCTTCTACTAAGTCGTCCAGTTGGAAGACTTATCAGACGACTTAATTATAAGTTTTCTGCGAAGTCATCCAGATTGAAGTAAATACCTGATTGAGGATAACCTCTTTAAACTTTCTGCGTCCTTTGCGACCCTTGTAAGCCAGTATCGGTGGAGACGGATTGTTTGGGAGAGGATTACCATAATTAGCACCCAATTCCGGTAGAGCTGTGTACACCCAGACCTAGAGAGCTTGCACAAACCTATTAATAGTGTAACAACCCGAAATATCTTTGCCCTTCACAGAGTCCATCAGTACCTTAAACGCGACTCTCCCCCATGGATAATTCTCAAACCGTTCTAGCTCTATCACTAGCCTTGCCAGACTAACCCGTGTAGGGGTTGAATACTTTCTCCCTTCAATGTATCCAGTGAAGATGGCAAGGTACACGAGCCGCTTGCGATCATCCCGAGACCACCCTTCGCATCTCTCAAATGCTGCTATTATCTCCTGAGTAGATGGCCCAGCTTCGACATGAACTCCCAACATCTCCTAGAAAGAAGTCAACTCCTTTGTAACAACACAGTGAGGTCTCTCAAGGTCCTCGATGTACTCGCAGTTTAGACCAGTGAGGTTTTCAAAATCTAACAATGAAAACCTCAGTGAAAACCTCACAGGTTCTGGACCAACGAGACTCCACAGCTCATACTTCTTCTTTATGTCCAGCTGGAAACCGAGCATGTAGTGAACCAGCCTTGAAGCCCAATCAAATCCCAGCTCTTGGACCTTGATGAAAACTCCCAACTTCGACTCCTTCAGCTCTTCATATTCGTCATCATGAAGAGCTTTCTTTAAAGCAGTATGCAACGTCCAACAAGTATGATACGAAATGCTATGCACTGCGGGGGGCTCTTCCCCTAATGTATGTATCCTACGGTGGAGTTCTGGTATATTCATTTTTTTCCTGCAAAACAATCAAAGACAACCATCTCAAAACAATCAAAGACTTATAATTAAGTTAACCATCTCAAAACAATCAAAGACTTATAATTAAGTCGTCTAGCAAGTTTTCCAGCTGAAAGACTTATACTTAAGTCGTCTGAAAAGTCTTCCAAGACTTCCATTAGAACATTTTAAAGCCGACCTGAAAATTCGGAGAAGATATAGTCGCCTTCGACATAGCGGTTATATATCTGCAAAATAGACGTGAAAAAAAGAACGAGTGTATAAATTGATAGAGACAACGTTTTATGTTCATCTTTTCCTCAATCAATCACTCGACAGTAAGAGATATAACTTACCGGCGGCGGAGTTCAACGAGACGCCTCTAAGAGAATGCGCGCTAGGGTTTCCTCTCAGATCTTATATAGAGGAAGCGGCTGTGAGAACGGTGGTGAGAACGACAGTGATAACAGCAGAGAGATAACCGGCGGTGAGAACGATGGATTAGAGATAATCGACGGAAATCACCTTCGAAATCTCCTTTGAGAGAAATGGCGTTAGGGTTTTCTGAATTTCGCGAAACACTGAATAAAAAAACACCTTATATATGCCCGGTAAATAATCCGGTTAGGTTTAAAACTACATTGAAAAATTAAAGGTTCGGTCCGGTTTGGACGACTTACTAGTAAGTCGACTGTTGAATACTGTACATCAGACGTCCCAGACCCTAAATTTAACCCCTAAACTAAATTGTCTAAATTAACTAACTAACCACACGTTATAAAGCCGTAGTTATACTTAAATAGTGTTTACTGTACACAGAAATAAACAAACTTAAGTAAATTTTAAAGTTTTAAAAAAACATTTATGCATTCCAAAATCTAACCCTAAGAACACATACAATACTACAACATATGTTGGCAAAACCTAAACCAAAGAGTATCATGACTCACTACTTTCACTCATCTATGTTGAAAACAATTAACTTTTGTTATATCTTAATTTATATCTCTTAAAACATATGTTAATTACATGATTTCAATTTTTTACTTATCAAAATATTTTTTACAAAAATTTTAAATTATTTCTAAGTAGAACTAGTCCAGACGACTTACGGGGGTTAGAAACGTATTTTTTTTTTGGTTTTTTTGTTTGTTCAAAAGGGGCTGGTTGTAATTTCAATAGCCTTTTAGGTTACTTTTGCATTTGATTCAAGTTTGAGTTTACTTTTGCATTTGAAATCAAGTTGTGAGTCATATTTGACAATTTTCCCTATTACATTTTAGAAAGTAAGAATAAGTAACTATACAACTTTGCCAAAAATATATCCAATTTGTATCACACCTGACTATTAAAAGACTATTCAAATATACAAATGAGAAGGTTTGATTGAGAAACCTCTAAATTTTTAGTATTCAAATCCAAGATCTATTCACCAGATTACATGGCATAAACATGTGATTAGTTAGACTGACACATAAGCTCTGTTAAACTTTTCGATTGTTCTTACCTCACTCATCTCATTCATGACGTCAGGTGCCTGTCTTACCACCAGTTTCAGTGCTTCTTTGTCGAAAATGACAAAGGTTCCTTCATTGCCACTGTCGTCGCAAACTTTAACCTCGAACCGGTATCTATACCACATACGATAGATCAAAATGAGTAATCAGATTGAAGTTTGGTAGCTCGTTAGTTATGTGCGTTAGCATATGTTTTCTGTATCTGTTTTTAAATGAACCTAACTTGATGAGCCCGACAGTGTTTGGTTTCTTGCACTTGAAATTAGGGCAAATGAAAGTTGTTTCTGACCTTTCAAGTTGCCACTTTCAGGCGGTGCAGGAGATGAAGTATCAACCATATTCTTCCATGACATCCATTATTGTTGCAGTGCAAATGAAGCTAGCGACCTGAATGTTTAGATGGGTGTAAATACTAAGAATAATAAAGAAAAAATTTAAATGTGTGCGAGGAAGGCCAGACCTGTGGTGACTCATTTTCTAAGAATTTGTGAATTTCTTTCAATGTCACTGTCTCCACTTTAGTAACTGCAGCAGAGGACCTGTTGACAGTTGGTGGGATTTTTCCATCAGCTTCAAACCTAGGTCGAACATGTTTGAATATGAGACATGATAACTTTGCAGTAAGAGAGGGGTTGATTCACAACTACCTTGATAATAATTTTTCTGTCTCAATGATGTCCGAGTCAAAGAAGAGGCGTGTGGAGGCTGTGGAGCTTAGGGTAACAACACCTGAGAAGTGGACAGTAATTGATATTGGTAGTGATACACACGAAATTAAATTAATATATGACTCTATGAAACAAAAAGATGAAAATAGACAAACCTCCAAGTGTTTTTGAATTGAGAGTGGTGAGCAAGATTACTGACGGTTTTGTCTTGCTATCATTCCATCTACTTCGGAAAGCAGCAGCAATTTTGTCCCATAGATAAACACGAGCTGTCTTGCCGCTGTTTAATTAAAGATAGTAAGGTATTTAACACCAAATCTCTTAGACGCTTAAATTAATACGTTTGGTATTAGTTTGGTCTTACTCTTCAAGTTGGACATGCAAGAAGACCATATCCTTTGATCTTTCACCAGCAGGTGCTGGGGCAGTAGCCATGGGTGTCTGAGTGTCTAAGTTGTCCCCATTGATGACTCGCAAAAAGCCAATGATATCTGTCAGGGAGTAAAAAGTGTTAAAGTGCTGAGAATCAATCTGGTCTACATAAATCATTAGAGTTGTTTAAACTGAGACTGTCAATAAACTAGTAAAGAGAAGAGACGAGTTCTCGTCGGTGGGTCAAGACAAAGACGTGTTTTATCAGATCAATGAGTCGAAACCAAGTTATAAAAAGGGGAAGAGAACAGAGGAAAAAGTCCGGCGAAGACAAATTCGTCGGACCGTACAAGTCGGCGACATGTAAGATGTAAAACCCTAATTCTAGCCGAAAGTGAGTGTAGTAATTTGCGGATCCCCTCCTTGTTGCCTTGTCTCCTCCTTTTATAGGTGAATGCTCGTTGACCTAATATGTCTTGTCTCGATGGGCCTCTTCGAGTAGTTGGGCTGACTCGTCGGGCCGTTGTGTCAGGTCGACGAGCCGATGACGTTTAGTCAATCACCTCATCGACTGAAAGTAGTCTGAGCCGAGCTGAACACCGGCTTTTGAGTCGACGAGCCGATCTTCTGTGTTGTAATCATATGTCTGGGTAATTGTCTTGCGGGCCTTTTGGGAGGGCTAACCCCATACCCAACAGTAAGTTCCCCAGTTCGCTGGTGAGTCAGCGAATTTGATAGTAGGGTTTGCGAGACAATTATCTCAAATTTGTGATTTCGATCGACGATCGACTACTTGACTATCCAATCGACTCCTCGACTATCCAATCGACTCCTCGACTATCTAATCGACTCCTCGACTACCCTGTCGATTCTTCGACTGTGCAGTAGACTTTGTGCGCTCGCGTTCGAGGATCTGACTGATCTTATTCTGATGATGATTTTCTTTTATTTAAACCGGTGGTTAGTTCCGGTTTTGATTTGAACCAATTTCGGTTCCCCTCGAGAAGCTGAAAAGTCGCGACGTTTGGTGAGCTCCACGTGCCTTAATGGGCCGACACTAGGCCCATCTAGGTCTAATGATGACGCCTCGGGGTGCGAGGTGCTCCCCCCCTATAAATACCCCTCTTCCTTCTTGTTTTCCCTACTCTTCATCCGGCTCAGGTACTTTCTCTCTCTAACTCTTTGCTTCTCTCTCTAACTTTGTAGTCTTAGATCTGAGAATGACGTCGGTCGGTAAGGGTAAACTTTCTAGGGCACAGAAAGGGAAAGCCGCGGTGAATGTGACCGAATCGAGTCCCGTACGAGTCGTCGAGTCGAATTCCTCGCCCGATTTTGAGACGATTCATCGTGAAGCCATGATGGATACGGAGAATATGGACACGCCCCAGCGAGTCCTCGTTGCTGATTCGGCGCGGCAGCTCCGCGAGGAGAGAGAAAACGTAACATTAATTTCAAGAGACGGTCAGGGTGGAGCTGATGTCGGAGAGGCTTCCCTCCCCGATTTCGTTCCGTGTCGTTATCATCCGGGGGGAATCTTCGAGGATCTCCCGGCCTTGGCGGTCGAGCAGATGCGTCCTTCTGTAGTAGAGGGACAGTCGTGGGAGAATATCGAGGAGACTCGTTCGACTCCTAGTAGCGTGAAAGCTTTATTGAGGGAATGTGAAGGAACCGGAGTGACCTTCTTGATCCCAACTAGATCTCAGAGGCCGTGGTCCCCTCCTTTGGGATTTCAGTGCGTCTATGAGTCATACTTTCAGGATGAGACCAAACTTTGGTTTCCAATTCCTCGACTAATCACATCTTACGTGAGACGTCGTGACGCGGCGATAAGTCAATTCTTTAATGGTGCGTTCCGTACCTCAGTGACATTGATGGTGACTGCGGCGGAGATCAACGTTTCGATGAGTTTTCAGACACTCTAGGAGTTGACCTATACGAAGTCCATGGGTGATGGTTTATTCTCGATCCAGATGAGGCCCAACTACAACGTGATCGTCGATCATCCGTGCAGGACGGCGCACTGACAACGTTTCTACTTTTACGTCAAATCTGATGGTTTTGCCTTCGAGGAGCCTCCCGACTTTTCCTTTCGATTTTTGTGGAATCATAAACTCGGTAGAACGCTGTTGTCAGCTCATCGACTGGCTCTTTTCCTTGTTGTCTGACGAGTTTTCGTTTATTTGCAGATGATCATCCGGACACGGCCTCTTATCCGGAAGATTTCGTCTCTGATGCTCGTGAAGTCGTTTCGCGCGTCCAAGTGAGCTGGAAGGATATCACCGTCAAGAGGATTAAACGAGTGCTTGACAGAATCTCGAGGAGTAAGTTTCATTTTGCGATCACTCGTTTTCTTCCAGCTCATGCCAGTTCCGAGATTTATCTGAACCAGATTGCTGATCTTTTTCAGGGGATTGGAGGTCTGATCTACTACCTTTGATTACCGGTAACAAGCGGCGTTTTTCGATATTTAGTAGTGCCGAGCAAAAGATCATCAACGCGGCCAGGGAAATGAAAGAGCTTCCAGATTTGAGTGCCTTAATCAAGAAAAAACTGAGCGAGGCGAAAAAGGCATCCTCTGCGGCTCCTAGTGAGACAACTCTTAGTAGGACGACTCCTCGCGAAGAGACTCCTCGCGAAGAGACTTCTCGCGTGAAGACTCCTCGTGGAGCAGTTCCTCCCGCTCCTCTTCCTCTTGTGATTTCCCCCGGACCGTCCGAAGGCCCGGATAACGTCGACTCCTCGAGGGGGGATCTCACATTGATCTCTGAACGAGAGATTGCCGAACCGTCGGTGACTGGTGGTAATAAGAAGAGATCTGCTCCTGACTCCTCTGCATCGGCTGCTTCTCAAGCGAGGTCTGAATCTGATGGTCCTCCAAAAAAGAAAAAGAAAAAGGAGAGGAAGAAGAAGAAATCTGTTGAGGGACAGTCGGAGCCTGCTGAAGGCGCCGAGGCTTGCGAGACCGTTATCGAGAAAGATCTTCCTCGCGATGCTGAAGCTCGGAGAGTCGTCGACTCGGACAACTCCCCGTCCATCTCTCTGAAGAAGAAGAAAACTGCCCGCATTCATGAGTCGTCTACTCCGGCTGCGTCTGCTTCTGCTGCGAAGATTTCTCCAGCTGCACCTCGGACTCTCGTTGAAGGCGGTTCGGCCTCTGAGGATCGCCGAGTTAAGTTTCATGACCGCGTGGAGTTCAAGTATGTCGGCGAGACTCCTCTTTCCTTCGCCCCGACTGACTGTGCTGAGCTTGTTCGACAAATTAAGGGTGGTCGCAAGGACTTGCCCGCTGTCAAGGACCTTATTTTCAAGGACGCGTACGTCGACGCGGCAAGGACTAAAATTCTGGTAAAAATTACTCCCCTTATTTTGTATTTTTCATGTTCCTGGTTCTGATATTTTCTTTTGTTTATGTAGAGCGACGGGAGCATGAACTACATCGTCGAGTTATACGATTCAGCCCTTAAGGAGGCCACGTCCAAGTTGAGGCATGCCGACAAGCTCGCTCGAGCGAAGGATGCAGCTATTGACCGCAAGACGAAGGAATTTAAAGCGACAATTGATAAGGTCGCGGAGGACCGGGCTCAACTGATCGAGAGGAAGAAGGCTCAGAAGGCTCGTTTCCTGGAGAAATTCGGGGAGTTGAAGGATAAATTTGTTGGCTGCGGGTGCAAAGGTACGAGGACTCGAGGAGGAGAAGAAGGCTTGGTTAAGAGAGAAGGCAGCTATGGAGGAGAAGATGGTGTCCACCGCGCTTAGGCACTTGAAAGAGGTCAACAGACTGAGGGACTCTCGAGGTTACGAGGTTACTCATGAGCGGTTCCATGTACAAACGGCCATGATTGCTAAGAGCAATAAGCGTTTTTCCCAAATTCGAGATCTCGAGAAGCGTCGTAGCGAGTTCGAAACAGCCAGATCCTTGCAGAGCCAAGCTTTTGGGACAAAGAAGTGTCTCGAAACGCTTAAGGAGAGCGGGATCAACATTCCGCAGGAGACGATTGACTTGTTCGCCGAACAAGAGAAAGAGTACGAGGTTGCGGCTGGACGCCTAGCTGTCGGAGGGATCCCCGAGGAGCTTCTCTGTCTTTCTCCTCTTCATCTTCGATCTCCTTTTCTGAACGAGAATGTGTGGGCGACGATTGACCCATATGGATCGAATGCGGGCCTGATTGATGCTGGGACCGCTTCTTTCCTTCAAACTCCCAGTAGTTCCCAAGGAGATCATGCGAACGAAGGATCTGTAGAACCGACTGGGAGAGAGCTCGGGGAATTATCTCTTCAAGAAGGTGGGATCGTTGGCGAGGTCGTAAGGCTCGAGGGTACGACCGTTGCATCTGCTTTGGATCCGACTACGCTCTCCACCAGCCTCGTCGCGAATGAAGATCCGCTGGTCCCGGTTGTCGAGACGGAGACAGAGCCTGTCAATCTACTTGAACTCTCAGATTCTTCGACTGAAGAAGAGGGTGGCGAACAATTGGAGAAGACCGAATCCGGCTTAGTCGGTGACCCGCAAAATGAAGAGGGAGCGGTTGTCGGAAACGATAATCTGCCAGTTCTGCCAGCGGATGTAATCGGGGAGGCTTCGGATCAGCTTGCTGCTCAGGTCGTTGAGGGGGGCTCCGACCATGTCGTGGACTAGTTTAATATGTTGTTGTTGTTTTCCTTAGACTTTTGGTTTTTAGCCCTTGGAGGGTTTTATCGATGTAATATCCGGATTTACTTTGCTTTTGTGGCTATCCGTCGTTTCAGAATTTCAGTAGGTTTAAACGATTTTGGTTTGGCAATCTGGTCGATGTCTTGAATCAAACCGAAGAGTCGATGACTCAGCTTTATCAAATTTTGACACATCATGCCGTCAGTTCGAGTCCTCGATAACATAAATTTTCGAGTTTCGAAGACAATCGTTTATACTTTCGAGCGACAACGGTTCTCAAATCGATCTTTAAGTAATCCAAAAAAGAATATTAGGTTGGCCAAGTCCGGCTTTAGAGGATTATAAGATGATTGAAAGTTGTCGTCTCGATCGCATGGCTCGGGACCGCGATGCGACCGAAGAATCCCTCGAGCACGTGTCTGATCAGGACATGCCCGTTAGTGGGTGCGAGTGCTAGTACGTTTGTCCGAGAGACAAGGTCGTGCTCGTGCGTAAGTATCGCTTAAAACAATTTGCGCTCCTACTTGTTGGGAGATTGTTTTTGTTATAGCTGGACCCGGTAAAGGGCTGCCTACGTACCTCTAGGAGAGGATCAAGCCATTCGTAGTTCGTTTTGGTTAGTGAAAGTGGCATTGGATGCGCATTCACTTTTTTTTTTTTTTTTTTTTTTTTTGGGAGTGAAAGTGACAAGGGTGTCATTCACTCTTCGAGTGTTCGATCTTCGGACTTGTGCCTAAGAGTAGTATCGTCGTAGGTGCATCGAGTTCCACGCTCTGGGGACGGGCTCGCCGGTCGACGTCTCGAGTCGGTAAACTCCTGGTTTGACGACTTGAGAAATTTTGTACGGCCCTTCCCAGTTAGTTCCGAGCTTGCCTGCATTCAGCTCCTTGGTGTTTTCAAACACTTTGCGTAGTACTATGTCGCCCAGTTCGAGAGGTCGAGACTTGACCTTCTTGTTGTAGTAACCTTCGATCTGATGCTGATAGTTCTGGATGCGGAGTAGTGCTTGGTCGAGGCGTTCTTCTATAGCGTCCAGGGCGTCGAAGAGCATACCGCTGTTGAGCTCGACGTTTTGTGGCATCCTCGATCTTCGTAGGCTGGTTACGTTGACTTCTGCGGGAGCCATGGCTTCGACTCCGTGTGCCATCGAGAAAGGAGTCGACTTTGTTGCTCCTCGAGGAGTTGTTCGATGTGACCAGAGGACACCGTCGAGTTCGTCTGCCCAATATCCTTTTTGAGATCGAGGCGCTTTTTCAAACCGTCTATAATGATTTTGTTGGTCGCCTCGGCTTGGCCGTTGCTCTGGGGGTATCGCGGACTTGATGTGTTGAGTCAGATTCTCCATCTCTCGCAGAACTCTTGAAATTTGTTCGATATGAATTGGGAGCCGTTGTCAGTCACTATCTCGTAAGGTAAACCATGGCGACAGATGATGTTCTTCCACACAAATCGTTGAACCTCTTTTTCTGTAATGCTTGCGAAAGCTTCCGCCTCAATCCATTTTGTGAAGTAATCTGTCAAGACCAGGACGAAGCGTTTCTGTCGAGAACTCGGCATCGGGCCGATTATGTCCATCCCCCATCGCATGAAAGGGTATGGAGCTGTCATCGTTCACAGCAACTGTGTCGGGGAGTGGATCGTTGAGGCATGTCGCTGGCACTGATCGCATCGCTGGGCGTAAGCTTCGCAGTCTGTATTCATTGTTGGCCAGTAGAAACCGAGACTTTTTACTTTTAAAGCAAGTGCTCGACCTCCAGAATGATTTCCTTGGTTGCGGTCCATCGGTGGAGTTCTCCGTCGAAGACGATATAGTGGGCACTCCGCGTCTTGAGTCGTCGTGCGATCCATTTCTCGGGGGGGGGGGGGGGTAACTTCCCATCGACCAGATAATCAATAAGTTCTGTTCTCCAGTCGTTGGTGTCGTTTGGCGCCTCTTCGAGGACTTGGTTCGCGGCTGTGGCTTCGGTTATTGGCGCTACGATGGCGGTTTCGATGGGAGTCAGGTCGATGCTTGGTTTATCGATCTTGTGGATAGGGATGGTACGTTTCACCTGATCGCGCAACCTGCTACCTAGGGCAGCAAGAGCGTCAGCGCATACGTTCTCCCCCCTGGGAACTTTGGTGAGTTCGAAGAATTCGAAATCTTTGGCAAGTGTTTGAACGGTCTTAAGGTATGCGTCCATTCGTTCGTTGCGGGCGTCGTAGTCACCACTAAACTGACTGGTTACGAGTTGTGAGTCGCAGTATGTGCTGAGGCGTTTCGCCTTGACTGCCTTGGCGAGTCTTAGTCCTGCGATCAATGACTCGTACTCTGCTTCATTGTTTGAAGCGGCGAAGCCGAAGCTGAACGACTGTCTGATCAGTTCTCCTGTCGGGGATTGCAGCTGCACTCCTGCCCCTGATCCTTTGTTTGTCGACGACCCATAGACGTGGAGTATCCAATTTTGACTCGGGAGAATTAGATCTTGCTCGAGCTCTGGTGCTAGCTCGATGAGAAAGTCTGTGAGGACTTGAGATTTCGCAGCTGTTCGATTTTTGAAGACAATGTCGTGCTCGCTGAGTTCGATAGCCCACTTCGATAACCGTCCGGATTGGTTTGTGTTCTGCATTTCCGTTCGCAATGGTTTATTTGTCAATACTTCGATTGTGTGGGACTGGAAGTAGGGGCGCAGTTTTCTCGCCGACGTTACAACGGCGAGAGCCATCTTCTCAAGGGTGGGGTACCGAGTTTCTGGATCAGTCATGCGTTTGCTCGTGTAGAAGATAGGCTTCTGTTCTCCTCGATCCTCTCGGATGAGGACGCTGCTGACCGCGGTTGTTGATACGGCAATATAGAGTGAGAGTGTATCGCCGGTTTCGGGTTTGGATAATACGGGAGGAGTCGTAAGATACTCCTTGAGTTGTTTGAACGCCTCTTCGCACTTCTCGTCCCAGATGAAGCGTTTGTTTCCTCGCAACAACTCGTAGAAAGGAAGGCATTTGTCCGTGGATCTCGAAATGAAACGGTTCAAGGCTGCGATCCTTCCTGTAAGTCGCTGGACTTCTCTGCTGGTTTTTGGGCTGGGAAGATCAAGTATGGCGGAGATCTGTTTAGGGTTTGCCTCGATTCCTCGCTGGGTGACGATGTATCCTAAAAAATCTCCTGAGGTAACGCCAAAAGTACACTTGGCTGGGTTGAGTTTCATCCCATATTCGTTCAATGTCTTGAAACATTCTTTGAGATGATCTAGATGGTCTGTTGCGCGGAGTGATTTTTACCAGCATGTCGTCGATATAGACTTCCATCGTGCTCCCTAATTTGTCGGCGAACATTCGATTGACGAGTCTTTGATAAGTCGCACCCGCGTTCTTGAGACCGAACGGCATTACTTTATAACAGTACGTCCCTCTATCAGTGATGAACGCCGTCTTCTCTTGATCGTCCGGATGCATCATGATCTGATTGTAACCAGAAAATGCGTCCATGAAGGTCAGGAGTTCATTCCCGGCAGTCGACTCGACGAGTCTGTTGATATGCGGGAGGGGGTAACTGTCTTTTGGGCATGCTTTGTTTAAATCGGTAAAATCGACGCAAACGCGCCACTTCCCGTTCTTCTTCTTTACGACGACTGGGTTAGCTAGCCACTTGGGGTACCGCACCTCAGTGATTGAGCCAGCTGCGAGGAGTCGCTCAACTTCTTCGTTGACAGCTTTGCTTCGGTCGTGACCTAGCTTTCGTCTCTTCTGGCAAATCGGTTTGATGGTGGGATCGACATTCAACTCGTGGGATGTGATGGCGGGGTTTATTCCTTTCATATCCGACGTCGCCCAAGCAAACGTTAAAGCGTTCTCCTTGAGAAACTTGATGATTGCGCGTTGCATCTCTTCGTCGAGGAAGGCTCCGACTCGGACTACTTTGCTCTTATCAGAGTCGTCGATGGTGACTTCTAAAATCTCGTCTTTCTGTGGTTGGATTTGCTTTGCTATCGCGTTGATGCGATGAGTTGATTATTGCATTTTCACCGTTGCGATGAATAGTTTGCGAGCGGCCTGCTGGTCTCCGCGAAGCGTCTGCACCTCACCGTTTAGTCCTGGAAACTTCACGCACTGATGATATGTCGAAGACACTGCCTTAACGGAATGTAACCAGGGGGTTCCGAGGATTGCGTTGTAAGGAGCTTTCGTTCGGATGACTGAGAACTTAACCGTGCGTATCACTCCGCATGCATAGACGGGGAGTTTGATCGTACCAATCATTGTCTCAGAGGCGCCGTTGAATCCTGTAAGGGAGCGAGATGATGGCTTCATGTCGCGCAAGTCGACTCCCATCTTATCGAGCGTATCTCGAAAGATTAAGTCGACTGAACTGCCTGTGTCAATCAACACTTTAGCGACGTCACACTTCGCAATACCTACCTCGACTAGCAGTGGGTCGTTGTGAGGTAAATGGACGCCGATGGCATCGTCTGGCGAGAAAGTGATTGAGGAATCGTGTTCGGGTTTCGATGGCCATTTCTTCGAGGTTACTGCCTGTCGTCGATGGTCCTTTACAGACCGGACGGAATCACCGCAAGGAGGTGAGCCGCCCATGATTACGTTTAAGAAGTTAGACTCGACGACTCGTTTATTTCTCAGTCGAGTCCTCGAGTCGCTAGGCAAGTCTTCGATGATAGGTGGATTTTTGACGTTGGGCGAGTCCTCGACAACGGGTGAGTCCTTGACAACAGATTTGTGTACGTCCTCATTCTTGGATCTCGCCTCCTCGATTCTCCGTCGTAAGTCCGAACGTTTTGGTCGGTTGAGCTTGATTCTGAGATCTTCCGACTTTGAGTTGAGCTTTTCTCGAAGGTCGATGACTCGTGGCCTGAGACGGGATTGAGCATTCGAGTCCTCGATTTTCTTAGCCTTGGATTCTTCGATAACTGAGCGGAGATCTTTGTGTGAGTCGTATGTGCGATCAGGTGTTTGCGAATTTCGCCTGAGTTTGTTTCTTAAGTCGTTTGACCCTTCTGACCCTATGCTCTCGTTCGTTCATTTGCTGGAATACTGGCGTGAGTCATGGATCTGTTTATCCTCTTCTTCGTCTGAGGAGGAATTGGGTCGTGCGAGGATGACTTGTACACGTCGACGATTACGCGGTTGCTCCTCGTCGACTTGTACGTCACCGTCTTCTTCTTCGTGCTCTTCTTGCTTGTCATCCTCAATATGCTTCTGCCGGTTTCCAGACTTATCCTGATTCTTGTGAGTTTTCTTTTCTTTGTTTTTGCTCCAGCTCTTGGTGCCGTTGGGCCTAGGCTTAGGGAGTTCGACGTTTGACGTTCCCTTTTCGTACGACGAGAAGAGGGCGTCTAACAAATGCCTGCAGTTCCTTGTATCATGTGCCTTAGACTTGTGGAAGCTACACCACATATTTGACTCAGCTGGTCCAGGACTTGACGCTGGAGGTGTCGAAGAGGTTTGCGGCTTTTCGTCGTTCTCCCAGACATTCCAACCTTTTTCGCGTACAACGACAGTGGGCTGTGGGGACGCGTTTTTGTCTTCAACCACGTAGACGAAACGTTTCGGCTGGTTAGGTTTACTGCCTGAGGTGTGCTGACGAGGTTCCTGGCGTGCCTCGGGAGCTTTGGGGACAGTTGCCGGTTTGGTTGCCGTGTTCAGTTTCTTAAGTATCGCAGCTGTGTCTTCTTCAATTCGGATGAAGTTGTTTGACCTGGCGATTGCGTCCTGGAGCGAAGTGGTCGGATTTCTGTAGAGATCCTCGCGAAACAGGGACTTGAAATAGAGAGTGTTCATCAATGCGTCGACGGCAACACTGTCAGGGACTTGGACTTTTGAGGCGACTGCTTTGAATTTTTCCATGAAGTCGCGGAGGCTTTGGGTCGGTCCTTGAGATAGATTCCATAAATCGGACAGAGTTGCTCCTTGTCTTGTAAACATGATGTAGTGCTTGAGGAACGCAGTTGTCAGATCGTGGAAATCGTTGATAGAGTCGCGCTCCAATCCAGTGAACCATCCGAGGGCTGGTCCTTGAAGACTTTCCACGAAGAGTCGACAGTAGCCAGCGTCTCTTTCTTCTTCAGAGAAGTTGGTTCGACCCATCGTGATGTTGAAAGCAGTGATGTGGTCGGTTGGATCTGCCTTTCCGGCGTAAGTCGGGAGGCGAATTTTCTCGGTCGGACGGTAACGTACGTCGGTGATCTTCCGGGAAAATGGGGTTTTTAAGGTTTCGGCGAGGACACGTTCGATCAGCGGTGCTGAAGTAGGTCCTTCGAGCATTCGGTCTTTCATGTCCAGGACTGATTGCTTAAGCTCAGCGAGTTTCCGGATGGTAACGAGGTCGACGCCGCCGGGAGTTTGGACCTGTTCGGCACTCGTGTTTGCTGGGTTTCCGGCACTAGCTGTTCGGTAAGTGTCGAACAGTTGTTTTCGGACCGTCGTAGCCGGATCTCCCGAGCCTCCGGCCAGCGGAGCTAGAATGGCGGCGATTGCGACGAGTTGTTCGGTCGTCGCCTTTTGGGCGGCGCCTTGCTGCGCCATCCTCTCGAGTATGGTTTCTGCAAAGGCCGCTGCTGTTGGAGCGCCTTCGGTCACAGGCGACTCGTCGTCGGACGGCGAGTCGGGTCGAGTCATGATCTTTTCTGACGCTACTCTGTCTGCCCCACGGTGGGCGCCAACTGTTTAAACTGAGACTGTCAATAAACTAGTAAAGAGAAGAGACGAGTTCTCGTCGGTGGGTCAAGACAAAGACGTGTTTTATCAGATCAATGAGTCGAAACCAAGTTATAAAAAGGGGAAGAGAACAGAGGAAAAAGTCCGGCGAAGACAAATTCGTCGGACCGTACAAGTCGGCGAGATGTAAGATGTAAAACCCTAATTCTAGCCGAAAGTGAGTGTAGTAATTTGCGGATCCCCTCCTTGTTGCCTTGTCTCCTCCTTTTATAGGTGAATGCTCGTTGACCTAATATGTATTGTCTCGATGGGCCTCTTCGAGTAGTTGGGCTGACTCGTCGGGCCGTTGTGTCAGGTCGACGAGCCGATGACGTTTAGTCAATCACCTCATCGAATGAAAGTAGTCTGAGCCGAGCTGAACACCGGCTTTCGAGTCGACGAGCCGATCTTCTGTGTTGTAATCATATGTCTGGGTAATTGTCTTGCGGGCCTTTTGGGAGGGCTAAGCCCATACCCAACAAGAGTCAAAGATTTATAATGTTTAGAGAGTAAAAAGTGCTCACCGAGAAGATCTGTGTGTTTATCAACAATGTCGGTGAACACTTGGAGATCTCGTATACGAAAGTGCTGAGAATCAATCTGGCAGTCCACTTCATGAACAGGAGCAAAGGTTGTCTTGTTGTTGAAGCTGATCCCGTGCTTATGTGGTGAGACTCTGCAAACTGATTTGGAAGGTCTGATGCTGAACCCGTTGAGCTTGTAAATTGTGTTGGGTTTCAGTTCCTCTTTGAAGCGGGGAAGGAAGTGTGTGGAGATAAACCCCTGAATGGTTGTTGACTGTGGTGGTTTCATTACGCAAGAGTTAGTAATGAATGTTAACAATAAAAGTATGGTAGTTTAAGTTGAGAGAATACCTTTGAGTCTATGAGGAGAAACTCAACTCCCATGAGTATGTTCGCCTTTTTGAAGTTCCGGGCTTCCCAGCAATGAATCAGTTTGACAAAAACTTTCTTGTTACAGAAATCTCCTTAGAGGTCATCAAACGTTGTTGGGACAGCGAGGGTTGTTGGAGGAGCCATTGTCTTTTTTTGCTGGATTTCTTTGGAGTCTTCTTTGATGGGTGTGAGGTTGATGGTGTTGAGATAATGGGTTTTATAAAGACGTGTTTGATGTAAATTTATACATTTTCCTTTTATTGTTTAATGTAGTATTTCTATTTTTTTAAATTGTATATTTGCTTCTTTTTTCTTATATTGTATATTTCCATTTATTATATTGTATATTACCTTTTATTTTATTTTATTTTTCATTTTAAGATAAATGTTTAATGTAGAATTTCTATTTTCTAAAATGTATATTTACTTATTATTTTATCTTATATTGTATATATACATTTCTTATATTGTATATTACTTATTATCGATTTTTTACATTTTAAGATAATTGTTTAATGTAGTATTTCCATTTTTAAAATTGAATATTTACTAATTATTTATTTTAACTTATATTGCATATATAAATTTCTTATATTGTATATTACTTATTATCGTTTTTTTTACATTTAAAGATAAATGTTTGATGTTTATGTTTAAAATAAATTATTTCAAATATAATGTTTGATATTTAAAATACATATATTATATATTCTTAAATACCAAACATCATCAAATTTAGTTACAATATTATAAATATTTCGTTAGTAAGACTGACAGATAAGTTATGTTTAACTTTTGGATTTCATACCTCACTCATCTCGTTCATAATGTCCGGTGCCTGTCTTTTGCGGAGCACATAAGCCACTTCAGGATTTGAAATCATATCCACATACCTAGTAAGATCAAGCACAGTAAGTGGAACCAAAATAAAACATATGAGCTTTCAAGAGTGAGAACCACATACAGATTCACATTAACAAAAGATAGAGTGAGTATATCGAAAGGAATTCACACATATAGAAACATAAAGATCATAATCAAGAACAGTTCTTAGGACAAAATCAACACCAGGAACAGGATGCAACCACTTACCAGGCGGCTCACACCAGAATCTGGACGAAGCTCAATAGCAGACGTAGCAAAATCCTTCCCGTACTTGGTCGTGAATTGCTTAACGATTTCTGAGAGCTCAGGGACATCTGATAACCTCTGGGAAGTGAATTACTACACACACAACATGATTGACATAGATTCTCTCTTCGATACTCAATCGAATCAGATCCAGTGGCTCCGTAACGGTGGCGTCTTCCTCGGCGGACATAGAGGGTTTTGAAATTGCGAAGAAGAAGACACTACAAGAAATATTGGTATTAGTAGCGTCGAGAATGTGCTACCATATCGAAGAACGCCGTGACAGCCGCAGCTATAATAGATCCCCTCCCTATCATAGCATTTTTTCGTGTGCTATATTAAATTGAGATGTTATAGTTAATCGTGAGCTATACGATAGTCGTTTATAGCATTTGATTTGTGCTATTACGTAGTTTTTATGGCTTTTTTTAGTGCTGTAAAATATTTTATAATAACATAAATACAATGCTATAATTTAAAATAAAATACAAAAATTAATTTGTAATTAAAAATAAATTTTTATTTATTAATTAAAACTTAAATTACAAATAAATATAACACTAAACCAGAATTAAAAAATTAAATACACCAGAACACATTAAACCAAAACTAATTAAACACACATAAAACCAAACCTAATTAACAAAACCTAAACCTAAGCCGCCGCATATCAGCTACGCCTTCGTCTCCGTCACCACAGCGCTTCAACGTCACCATCTTTCAGTCACATACCACTTCTTCTACACCGACGCCTCAACCGACTCTGGATGCTATGGCTGAAGAAATGATTCAATCTTGTGTTGGAGCCACCGTTCGAGCCAAATCTTCAGTCTCCTCCATAGAATCTCATGTCTTTCTCCACATTCTAAAAAACAAATCAGTATGTAAACACATACAAGATGAATTTATCAAGAGATCTAAGATATAATCAACAGATGGAGGTGGTGGCGCCTCCTTCTCCTCTGCCAAATCTTCTGTCTCCTCCGTAAAATCTCATGTCTCCTCCACATTCCAAAACAGCAAATCAGTATGTAGACAAATAAAAAATGAATCTTATCAACAGTTTTAAGGAGAGCCAAACGAAAACAACTTACACAAATTCGGAAATAAAGGAGACAGATTTCGTTTGAGCTGATGGGATTGAGGCATGAACCAACGAGGTGAGAAGTGGAGTCCTTCGTAAAAGATGGAGAATTTTTCTGGGTTTCTTAGGGTTTATTCCAGAGAAGAAGAAAAGATGGATTCATTTTTTTTTTAGGTTTACGACGGTAGAAGAGGAGAGGAGCAGAGATCGAGAAAGAGAGGAAACCATTAAAAAAAGAAGCAAATATTTATGTCCCTTAGATTAAATTCATCAATAGTTAAGGTTAAAAAAGAAGTTATCCCCACATTCTTGTATTAGCCAATAGAAAAGAATCACTACGATTGCTATTAAAAAAAAAGAATAACGTAAAAGGAGGTGAGATAGAGATTGTAGTTTGTACCACACAATTCTTTCTTTTTTATTTTATTTTATTTAATCTTATTAAGTTTGACATATCATTTTATATGTTTACAAAGACTAATGTTTGAAGATTAAGTGATGGTTAATTTCAGTAATTACAATTTGTAATTGCAAAAATATCAATTATGATATATAATTATGATTTTCTTTAAAAAAATTAAGAATTGTTATAAAAGGATTTAGAGTTTGAGTATCAATTTGAAGAATAGGGTTTGAGTATCAATTTGAAGAATAGGGTTTGATGTAGGGTTTGGTGTTTGGCATTTATAGTATATGTATTTGATTAAATTTAAAATTTAGATTTTGTATTTAGAGTTCACAGTTATAGTGTATATGTTAGAATTTAGAGTACAATTTAAATTTTTGAAATTTGTAAATTAGGATTTATGATGTAGGTTAATTTGAAGTATGTGGTTTAGAGTTTAGGGTTAAGATTTATAATTAATTATATGGTTTGAATTTTAGAACATATTTGGAGTCTAATTAAAACTTATATTATAAATTAAGAAAATAGATTTATGACTTTGTATTTAAGATTTAAGTTTGGGGTTTAGGGTATTATATTTAGGGTATAGATTTAAGATTTAATGTTTGAGGGTTATAATTTAAATTTGAGATTCTATTTTTAAAATTATTAAATTTTAAATATATATGTAAGATCGAAATTATATTATGAAAATATTGAAATTTTAATGTTTATGTTTAGGGTAAGGGTTTAAACCCCAAATTAATCATATACCCAAATCTAACTAAAAATCTTAAAACTCTACTGTTCATTATTTAAGTTCAAATATTAAATTTAATCTAAATGTTTAATTATCATTTATACATTGCAATTCAATCATATACCCCAAATTAGATTTTTTTTTTCTTTTTTTTTTGTCACCAATTGAGATACATTGCATTTGAGTTTTTATAAATCAAAATTCGTTTACAAAACTGTAACCGTTTTATCAAACTAATATATATATAGCAACAGTTTAATGTAAAGTACCAGAGACATCAAAGGTACCACCACCAAGATCAAAGACAATAATTATTTAATTGCTTCTCCTTTCAAAAGCATAAACCAAAGAAGTAGCAGTAGGCTCATTGATAATACGAAGAACATCAAGCCCAGCAATGCGATCAGCATCTATAGTAGCTGTCATCCGCGAGTCAATGTGAAACCTCCCAGCTGCAAACTGTTGTTTACTAATGGCGGTACACTCAAGTTTGACGTTTCCGTTCTCATCTTCTTGTGTGAGGACCTGCAAAAACGGTAACGAGACTTGTAACAAAGGCGTCTTTGAATAAGACTGTTTCACTAAACAATAGTTCTGAGAACCTCATAGAGAGAGACAGATCAATGTCTAATTCATCATAATCTGAGACAAACTAGAATATGTACACGAGTTATGTAATAGCATTTTTACAGCTAAGCCTCAACTCTCAGCTGATAATGTCGCATAAACTAGAATACGTACACGAGTTATGAGTTTGGAGACTACTTAGAGGGATTATAAGCAACCAAGACTCAAACTTTAAACTTATATATTCATAACAAACAAACTTCAACCTACTGTTCAAACCTTCAAGGAAGAACAAAGCATAGATCCCGCCAAGAGGACAGATTAGCCTGACTCGTTTTGCTGCAAGTTTCTGTAGTTGCTGTGATCAGTTCCGGTATGACATAACTTACGGTGTAGGGGTCCATCCCTGAACTGGTACAACTCCTTGAGGCATCATTAAAATGGTAAAACTTTTCACAGAAAACGCATATCAGAACTCAGTTCCCAGTTGCATAAATCAATAGAAGAGAAACAATCAGAATCACACACCAAAAAGACAAACCAACATAAACAATCCAGTTCTGGTCATACCGTAAACAAATACAATAGTAAGTGAACAAAATCAAGGTGGAGTTTTGTCAAGAGGAAACAGCAGAAAGGAGAGATTTTTAATAGAAATGAACATAAACAGTAATGCCGAAATCGATTGAACAAAATCAAGGGGGTTTTGTCAGCTAAATCGAACAAAAGAAACTCGTGAAAACTGTAAACAACAAAAAAAGGGAGATTTTTATAGACACAATTGAAATTGGAGCACTGGAGTAGAAGAAAACCTGGAATCTAGTGGGCTATTAAGGTCATAAACGTCTTCACGCTGAGCCATACCTTGTCAAAGGATATAGGTCGATGACCTCTAGAGTTTTGATTTCTGTGCAATTGAGATTGATAAAACAAAGGGAATATGAAGAAGAAGCGGCAAATGTGATGGTGGTGAAAAGCAGCGGAGGAAGGTGAAGGAGCCAATTCGCCGTGGATGGAGGAGTTTGGGTATGACGAAGAAGAAGAGTCCAGCGGCTTGACAGATTAGGGTTCCTGAGTTTGACTTTGAACAAGACCAATCCATATGTGTTTCTTCAACCGAAATGGATAGTTTTAAACAAGGAGAGTTTCAGTTTCTATTGCTTTAAACACTAGAGTTTTTTTGACTAGCACTTTAATCCTTCAAAGTGACATTTTTATCGTAATAAACCTCAAAACACGTTTTTCTGTTAGTACTGTTCATTTTACGGGTCAAAATGATAACGTGTCGGATTTTTTTAAAAATAAAAAAATAAAATATAGAAAAATACAGAAAAATCAAATGAAATTGGAAAAAATTTTAAAAAAAAATTTAAAATGTCAAATTTAAAAAAGAAATTTTTAAGAAAAATTTTAAATTTTTTTTAATATACGATCTAAAATTAAAACTTCAAACTTAAAAATTAAAATTGTAATTGATGGTGACCACACGCAGGGCTAATAGTTCTCTCAGATAGATTATATTGAGTTTTGCTCCAAAAATATTTTCTAAGAAAGAAAATGACTAAAAATGTTTCATTAAAGATGCAAAAGACTCTTATGATCTAAATAAATAAATACAAATAAATAAAGAAAAATTTCAAATTATTTTTTTTTTAAATATTTTAGATCTTATTTTAGGATTTTTGAAATTTTTTTTTCGTTTTTAAATTTGACATTTTAATTTTAGATGTTATTTTTTAATTTTTTTGAATTTTTAGTATTTTTATTTATTTTTACGTTTGAAATTTTAATTTTTATGTTTTTTGAATTTTTTTAATTTTTTTTATTTTGTTTTGAATTTTGTATAATTTTTTATAAATTGTTCCAATTTCATTGGAATTTTTCTGTATTTTTATGTATTTTTTTTTATTTTTAAGAAAAAAAAACCGACAAGTCATTATTTTAACCCGTAAAATAAACAGTACCGGTCTCCTATGAACTAGAAAACGTCGTTGGAGGTTTATTATGATAAAAATGTCACTTTGAAGGTTTAAAGTGTTTGTAAAAAAACTTCGGTGTTTAAAGTGGTAGAAAGTGACACTCTCAGTGTTTAAAATGTGATTTTCCCGTAACGAAGACGATGATAGAGAAAATAAATAAGTTTTTTTTTCTTTGTAAAATGAAAATGACTTGGGCAAAAAAATAACAATTTCTACCAAAACATAATTTTTAATTTTTTGGTGGGAATGTGAAATTTCGTTAAGTGTTTTACCCTCCAAAATAACATTTCAGCTACAAAACTGAATTTTGCGTTTCCGCTTAATAAATTTTTTTCATAGCACGAATTTAATGCTACGATTGAGTTGTGATCTGATTTTGGCACTTTTGGTAGCAGTTGGCGAATTCGTACTACCACGAATTGCTACCAATACCCACATTTCTTGTAGCGAGAATCTATACTCCGATGTCTCTCTCAATTTGGTCACCGATGAAAGAGAAGAAGAAGAAGAATCTATTTAAAGATGAATCTATACTCCGATGTCTTTCTCAATTGCAAAGAAGAAGAAGAAGAATCTATACTACGGTGATGTCTTCCTCGGCGGACATTTTTTTTATGTCACCGATGTCTCTCTCAATTAGGCTTCATCGTTACGGTTTTTTTTTACTTTTTGGCTTTAATTTGCCACGTGTCATCCAAAAAAAGCTGTATTTTTTGCTGAGGTGGACGCTCCATGGAGCCTCAAAAGGTCTCTTTTATTAGTAAGGACTAGGAGTTAATCCGCGCTACGTGCGGGGCTATTTTAATTTTTAAATGTTAACTACATAGTTATTCATTTGGACGTTGTATTCTGAACAACAATAAAATTCTAAATTGTATGTTTGTGTGAATAGTAATTTCTTTAGAAAAAAATAAAAAAACTATACATTTTTCATATAGATGTTTCATATAGTTTTTCATTTTTTTATATTATATATTTACTTATTATTTAAATTTTCTTAATTTGTAGGACAACTCTTTCAAATAGTCGTTTTTAAGTTTTTGTCACAAAATAGTCATCAATAAGGAAATGACCAAAATAACCCATTTTATTTTGAAAATTTTAATATTTCTTTTTTATTTTTCAAACTTTAAAATCATATCCACAAAACTCCACCCCATAACTCTAAACCCTAAGTATAGTTTATTTAACCTTATAGCATAGATGTATTTTAACTCTTTAATAAATGTTTAATTTATTTTTTTCTATTTTTTATATTGTATATTTACTTACTGTTTATCTTCTCTTATTTTGTTTAGTTATTTATTATAATTTTTTTTGCTTTTATATCAATCATAATATTACGATATATATTTTAATATAATATTTTATTTCTTATACACTATATTTACTTATTATTTATTTTTTCTTATATTTTATATTTACTTATTATAGTATATAACATTTCTATATGATTAATATTACTAACAATAATATTAAAATATTACATAATATTAAATTATAAATCTATTATAATATTAGAATAAAAATAAAATATCATAATAATATTTCTTATTATTTATTTTTATACTAATATTTTTATGTCTTTTTTTTACATCAATCATCTACAAACTCATGCTGACTCTGTAAACCAAACCGGTAACTCTGTCCATGTGAACGACGAAAGACGGTTGTTTCCTAGCACTGCGTGCTAAGCTATCCGCCTTTTGATTTTCTGTCTGAGGTACATGAACGATCTCTGAGTTTAGAAAGCTTCTTTTCAGCAGTTTAATGTCTTCCTGATAATTATCAAACGCTGACCATTGTTCTGGTTCCGAAACCATCTTTATCAATTGAGAACAATCTGTCGCAAATGTGACCTGAAATTACCGTAAATTCTTCATGCATTCCATTGCCCATATTAGCGCTTCTACGTCCGAATGAAGAAGTGAAAGACTTGCCCGGACATTCCGTGCCCCTAGCAATCCATCAAAATCCGCTAAAGTGATGTACCAGCCTTGTCCTGAGAATTGTTCCTTATCTCTCCATGAGCAATCTATGAAACACCATTTTCCTGGTATTGTTGGTAAAATTCTTTCATGTACTTGATTTGCAACCCTCTGATTATTTGTTACATGTGCCTCCGCCCAAAGTGTTGATTCTAATTCCGGTAGTTTAAGCGTATCTCTTGGATCAACATCCAAATTGCTAAAAACTTTGTTGTTTTGACCTTTCTAAATATACCATAATATCCACGCAAATTGGTGATCCTCCATTTTTGGATTAACTCTCCAAAAAAAAAATGATCCATATTTTTATGTCTTATAGTCTATATTTACTAATTATTTATTTTACTATACATTTTTCAGATAGATGTTTAGTTTAGTTTTTCCAGTTCTAATATTATATATTTACTTATTTTGTATTTTTTCTTATACTGTATATTTACTTATTCTAATATTACGGTAGATGTTTAATATAATACTTGTAGTTCTTATATAGTATATTTACTTATTATTTATTTTACTATACATTTTTTCAGAGATATGTTAAATTTAGTCTTTTCATTTCTTAATTGTATTTTACCTTTTTTTCTTATACTATAAATTTACTTATTCTAATTTTCTTGTTTTTATATCAAATGATAATATTATGATAGATGTTTAATGTGATAAAAATATTATCTTATATTCTATGCTTATTTTTATTATATTGTATATTTACTTACAAAAATATTTGAAAATAGTAAAATGTTAAACTATACATTTTCAGATAAACTTTTAAAGTAGTTTTTTTATTTTTTATATTGTATATATATTTATCTAATTGTTTTGTTTTATATCAAATCATAATATTACGATAGATGTTTAATGTAGTATTTATATTTCTTATATTATATATTTACTTATTATTTACATTATTATATATTTTCAGATAAAGGTTTAATGTATTTTTTTGTATTTTTATATTGTATATTTACTTATAATTTATTTTTCTTATATTTTATATTTACTTATTCTAATATTATAATTGATGTTTAGTGTAATATTTTTATAATGTAAATTTTACATTTTTCAGATATATGTTTAATTTATTTTTTCCATTTTTTATATTTGTATTTACTTAATGTTTATCTTTTCTTATTTTTTATTTTTATATCAATGATAATATTACAATATATATTTAATGTAATATTTTTATTTCATATATACTATATTTACTTTTTTTTTTTATCTTTTATATTTACTTATTCTAATAATAAGATAATGTTTAATACGATAATGTTTAGTATAATATTTCGATTTCTTATATTTTGTATTTAGTTATTATTTTATAGATGTTTAATTTAGTTTTTCATTTCTCAATTGTATATTTACTTATTCTAATTTTTTTTTGTTTTTATATCAAATGATAATATTGTGATAGATGTTTAATGTAATATTTCTATTTATTATATTGTATATTTACTTATTATTTATTTTTCTTTATATTGTATATTTACTTATTATTGTTTAATGCAATATTTCTATTTCTTATATTGTTTATTTACTTATTATATATTTTTTATATTGCAAATTTACTTATTATTTATTTTCTATTTTTATGTCATATTTTGGTAGAATTGTTTCGCTGATGTGGACACTCTATGGAGCCTCAAAAGGTCCATTTTATTAGTATAGTTTTTTCATTTTCAATATTGTGTATATACTTAATATTTATCTTTTCTTTTCTTTTTTATTTTTATATCAATGATAATATTACGATATATATTTAATGTAATATTTTTATTTCTTATATACTATATTTACTTATTATTTATTTTTCTTATCTTTTATATTTACTTATTCTATTAATAAGATAATGTTTAATATGATAATGTTTAGTATAATATTTCGATTTCTTATATTTTGTATTCAGTTATTATTTTATAGATGTTTAATTTAGTATTTCATTTCTCAATTGTGTATTTACTTATTCTAATTTTTTTTTGTTTTTCTATTAAATGATAATATTATGATAGATGTTTAATGTAATATTTCTATTTATTATATTGTGTATTTACTTATTATTTATTTTTCCTTATATTGTATATTTACTTATTATTTTTTAATGCAATGTTTCTATTTCTTATATTGTTTATTTACTTATTATATATTTTTCTTTATATTGCAAATTTACTTATTATTTGTTTTTTATTTTTTAAATAATAATGCCACATGTCATATTTTGAGAGAATTTTTTCTGCTGATGTGGACGCTCTACGGAGCCTCAAAAGGTCCCTTTTATTAGTATTGATTTTATATCAATGATAATATTACGATATATATTTTATGTAATATTTTTATTTCTTATATACTATATTTACTTATTATTTTTTTTGATCTTTTATATTTACTTATTCTAATAATAAGATAATGTTTAATACGATAATGTTTAGTATAATATTTCGATTTCTTATATTTTGTATTTAGTTATTATTTTATAGATGTTTAATTTAGTTTTTCATTTCTCAATTGTATATTTACTTATTCTAATTTTTTTTTTATATCAAATGATAATATTGTGATAGATGTTTAATGTAATATTTCTATTTATTATATTGTATATTTACTTATTATTTATTTTTCTTTATATTGTATATTTACTTATTATTGTTTAATGCAATGTTTCTATTTCTTATATTGTTTATTTACTTATTATTTATTTTTTTATATTGCAAATTTACTTATTATTTATTTTCTATTTTTATGTCATATTTTGGGAGAATTGTTTCGCTGATGTGGACGCTCTATGGAGCCTCAAAAGATCCATTTTATTAGTATAGTTTTTTCATTTTTTATATTGTGTATTTACTTAATATTTATCTTTTCTTATTTTTTATTTTTATATCAATGATAATATTACGATATATATGTAATGTAATATTTTTATTTCTTATATACTATATTTACTTATTATTTATTTTTCTTATCTTTTATATTTACTTATTCTATTAATAAGATAATGTTTAATATGATAATGTTTAGTATAATATTTCGATTTCTTATATTTTGTATTCAGTTATTGTTTTATAGATGTTTAATTTAGTATTTCATTTCTCAATTGTATATTTACCTATTCTAATTTTTTTTTGTTTTTATATTAAATGATAATATTATGATAGATGTTTAATGTAATATTTCTATTTATTATATTGTATATTTACTTATTATTTATTTTTCCTTATATTGTATATTTACTTATTATTTTTTAATGCAATGTTTCTATTTCTTATATTGTTTATTTACTTATTATATATTTTTCTTTGTATTGCAAATTTACTTATTATTTATTTTTTATTTTTTAAATAATAATGCCACATGTCATATTTTGAGAGAATTTTTTCTGCTGATGTGGACGCTCTACGGAGCCTAAAAAGGTCTCTTTTATTAGTATAGATTTTATATCAATGATAATATTACGATATATATTTAATGTAATATTTTTATTTCTTATATACTATATTTACTTATTATTTATTTTTCTTATCTTTTATATTTACTTATTCTATTAATAAGATAATGTTTAATATGATAATGTTTAGTATAATATTTCAATTTCTTATATTTTGTATTCAGTTATTATTTTATAGATGTTTAATTTATTATTTCATTTCTCAATTGTATATTTACTTATTCTATTTTTTTTTGTTTTTATATTAAATGATAATATTATGATAGATGTTTAATGTAATATTTCTATTTATTATATTGTATATTTACTTATTATTTATTTTTCTTATCTTTTATAGTTACTTATTCTATTAATAAGATAATGTTTAATATGATAATGTTTAGTATAATATTTCGATTTCTTATATTTTGTATTCAGTTATTATTTTATAGATGTTTAATTTAGTATTTCATTTCTCAATTGTATATTTACTTATTCTATTTTTTTTTGTTTTTATATTAAATGATAATATTATGATAGATGTTTAATGTAATATTTCTATTTATTATATTTTATATTTACTTATTATTATTTTTTTCCTTATATTGTACATTTACTTATTATTTTTAATGCAATGTTTCTATTTCTTATATTGTTTATTTACTTATTATATATTTTTCTTTATATTGCAAATTTACTTATTATTTATTTTTTATTTTTTAAATAATAATGCCACATGTCATATTTTGAGAGAATTTTTTCTGCTGATGTGGCCGCTCTACGGAGCCTCAAAAGGTCTTTTTTATTAGTATAGATGTTTAATATGATAATGTTTAGTATAATATTTCGATTTCTTATATTTTGTATTCAGTTATTATTTTATAGATGTTTAATTTACTATTTCATTTCTCAATTGTATATTTACCTATTCTAATTTTTTTTTGTTTTTATATTAAATGATAATATTATGATAGATGTTTAATGTAATATTTCTATTTATTATATTGTATATTTACTTATTATTTATTTTTCCTTATATTGTATATTTACTTATTATTTTTTAATGCAATGTTTCTATTTCTTATATTGTTTATTTACTTATTATATATTTTTCTTTATATTGCAAATTTACTTATTATTTATTTTTTATTTTTTAAATAATAATGTCACATGTCATATTTTGAGAGAATTTTTTCTGCTGATGTGGACCCTCTACGGAGCCTAAAAAGGTCCCTTTTATTAGTATAGATTTCAAATCTTAAATTTAATCTAAAAGTAATATAAATGATAATTTTTAAACATGACCTTCATAATATATATTGCAATAAGAAGAACAAGTTTTGCATAAGATCATCCAAACACTAAACTAACATGACTATCGAGAAAAATGAGAAAATGGTTGCTTGGTCCCTTCAAGAGTTGTGGCTCTTCTTGGTATCCACAATCTTTTCCTCAGGCATCGTTGCTGAGAAAAGGTACAGAAACAGACAGTTCAAGACATTCTTCTCGATTAGTGATCAAAGTTCCACTTAAGAAATTTTCAATCTAAGTAGCCAAAACTGGGTACACAAGCTTCACGAAAACAGAAAATCAACGAACCTGATGTTCAAGCATAAACTATCCTTCACAAGCTTCCTTATGTTCTGGCTTGTAGTTTTTTTTCAAAAACAAACCAACATCCTTTTTAGAAAATGAGAGATTGATATCTATTCATTAAGCAAGACAGTAATAAAAAAATCTTCAGATTAACAGGCCTTCCATTCACTAATCTAATGATTCAGTAAACACTATCTCCACCAAATCACAGCTCTACAAAGTTAAGAACAAGTACGAGCTTTACATTTGCAGATCGGGAAAGGACAAAAACATAGTCCTCGTCCTCAGATCAGAGGATTTACTGCCGCCGCCTTCGACGCTGCTCCGCCTTGTCACTGCCGCCTTCAAGCTCACGACAACAAACTCTGCTCACGACCCACCTTCCTGTACCAAAATCAAAACAAAATCACCACATACGCCACAAACCAAAACTGCAAGTTCAAGAACTTAGCTTCTTCTATACATGAAACCTTCATTTAGTTCCATGAAAATCTGCAAGTTTAGTTAGTAAGTTCTCTGTGAATGGCTAACCTTTGAACGTTTTGCTAAGGACGAGAGTATTCCGTCTTTCTCTTCTATGTAGCAGAACTCATCACCACTCGCATAACTCATCACCAGGCTAATCAGATTTCACAAAATTTGTTAAAACTCAATTATCACTATGAAAGCTCCAGCAGAGCCGGCCCTTGCCATAGGCCAATGAAGCATGGGCTTCCAGCCTTATTATTATTAAGTATAATATCGGCCACAAAATCCACAAAAGTAACTTTAGTCCATTGGTTAAATGGCTGTATACTCTATAAGAGGTTAAAGGTTCGACCCCAACCAGCCACATTATTATTTTTGGCTTGTAGCCTCAATAAAACAAGGACCGGCCCTGGCTCCAGCCACCCAAGTGCTAGAAACTAAACCAGCTGATAAAGTGATATACATGTTTTATACCTTGGGTCGGTTCATGACGAGACTGGCCAGAATCTGACCAGAGATGTTGGAGCAAAGTGATAGAGTCTTGATATCAAAAACTCAATGAAACTCTCCTCTGCACATGCCAAGTCCGTGTAAACACAAAGATTCACAGAAGCCACTTTGTATATCTGTTCAAAGTTTGAAGCTTTATGAAATTCATTAAATTGAAATTCATTAACTTTAGTGATGAGATCTAAGTATTCGTCAGTAACAACCATCCTCTTCAACCTTGTTTCTTCAAGCTAAGTGTAAGACTCAGACATCAGCGACCTCTAGAAGAAAAAGAAGAAGCGAGAGAAGGCAAAGGTGATGGTGGTGAAGAGCGACGGAGGAAGGCGGAAGAGCCAATTTGCCGTAATGGAATGAGAGAGGCTGTGTAATAACCTCACGAGCATATAGAATTTTGGTGGAGAAAAATTCCACTCGACCAATTTGGAGTTGGCTCCACCAGAATTAAAAATAAAAATCGATCCCGTGAATTATTCTCGACGGACTGTGTCGTGGCCAAAATACCTACTCTTGATAGTTCTGGTCGAGTTTATTATGGTCAAGTTTTATTCAAGCCAGAAGATTTTATATAAAAGCAAGACAAGATTCGATGGACGAAAAAACGTTTGGTTGAGAACTGGCTAGGAATAGTTTGAACTGCTTGTTAATTTAAATTAGTCATGTGAGTTGCACCAGCTTGTGTGCTTGCTTGCTGGCTGGACCAGTCATGTGCCATGCACCTTCTTGCCTGCCTTCTTGTTGAATGATCAGTCATGTGCAAGGCACACCTGCTTGAAGTTTTTCTTTATGGGAGGGAAAGGTCAGCTGCTCGCTGCTGGAAGTAATGAAACAGCTCACCACCTGTCTCCTCTCAGCCTTGCCTTGTGTTTTGTGAAACCCTCACCTGAAATAACTTCCTAACATATTTAACTCTTTCTCCACCAGTTTGGTCGTGCATACACCTGTGAGAAACACATAAAAATCAGAGAGAGAGAAGAGAGAAAAGTGACAGAAAAATTCAAAGAAAAATTCATGAAAAATTCAGAAAAAAATTCAGAGAAGAAGAGTGAGCATGGACAACCCTTTCCCACCATCTTGTGACTTTAATCAGTGAGTATTTGTGTGGTAAAGAGTTGGAGATTTGGTGTCCTGAAGTTGAGAATCACCCATGTTCTTCAGCCTTTGATTTTAATCTGTAAAGATGTAAGTTGTTGTGTGGATCAGTTTTATGTGAGCATTTATGTTGGATTGACTGCGATTCAGCTTTGTTCTGATTGAGTCCGACCTTTTCTTGATGTGGTACTAATCAGGTTTCGCGTGGCTTCATCTTAAAGTGGTGTATCAGTTGAGTTCAGACAGTGTTTGATTTGAACCGGTAAACTGTTTTGCCTTTTGATCCAGATCAGTTTAGATTGTAACCAGCTGGCTGAGTTGTTGTTCTTCCTCTCTGGATTAATTTCTTAATCCCTTGTATAGATTTATATTAGTTCAGTTCATGGTCCCCTATCATCTAGAAAACTTTGCTGAAACGATTTATGTTTGAACCGAACTGAAGCTGCCTTGAACTTTCCTTAGTAGCTGTCCTGAATCTTGAACTATGGGGTTGAAACAGACTGATTAACCTTTGTTCCAACCATTCTGTTATTGGTACATATGGTCAAGGATAGTGTTCGGATCAGCCGGATCCTTATGGTGGTTTTAAATCAAGAATTCCAGAAGTCGAGTGTGATTAGCTTGAGCTTGAGTATAGTCTTCCTTAGCCAATCTCATGGATTTAAAGGTGAGTCTAGATAAATGATTAAAGAGTTATTAATTAGTGTTGCATGATTGAAAATGTAGATGATTGATAGGCTTTGTCCCTTGATCAATATTTAATTGGTGAGGTGTTTACTTAGTGTAAACACTTAATAATTATTTATGAATGATCATAGAGGTTTATTCCAAACTTTAGTACTTGTTCTCAAGTACTAATACATATGTATAGTATTAAATATATAAGTATAAATCATGTGAAGTCTTATTGTATACTCACTCTCCCGAAAGTTTCCGCATTACCGTGAATTGTTCATGCGATATGGAACAAGGTTACGAAGACACGATGATGGGGTCGCACCCTGGAGGCCGTGTAACTGCATGCAGCGTTAGATGTTCGATCTTGGAATATCTAATGGAGATGATGGTTATATTTATTTCCCTCTAGGCTTGGTTAGCCTTGGTGGTTTTCCGATTTTAGTCTATGTATAAATATTATAAGTATGAGTGAATGGCGGGTGTCGTGGAGATGATGTTTAAGATAAGATTCACATCGATGGAATGATAGACCTTATATATGTATTTTTATTAGTTATGGAATATATTTCCACTGCATACAAATGGAGTTGATTGCTTGAGATATTATTAATATATGTTGGGGTGCGGGACTAGGCTCACTGAGTAAACTAGTTACTCATGACTCATTTGTGATGCAGGTAACCACTAGACGGGAGACCTTACTCTAGGACAGGAAGGAACATCATTAGCCAGCGGTAGCTGTATTGTCCTTGCAAAGTCGTTTTGATATTTCTTATTTATAAGATTTATTGACCGAAAACCTCGAGGTTAATTTATAACAAATTTTGTAAGAGGCTTTTGAATGATATATAAAGAATGTTTTTTTTTAAAGTATGGGTTCCATATGATATTAGTCCTTGTCCGGACGAACTAACTATCGGGTATTGCTTCTTTGGGTTGAAAAGCCTAGAGTGATATCTGATAGGAGTGTTGGTGTTCTTTGGTTGTTGGTCTAAGGCGATCGGAAGTATTCTGAGAACCTCGGATCGACCATCGAGGAACATCAACCGTGTCATTTCTGGTCATCTACGATCGGGGGTGTCACAGGCGGATAGGTTGGTTTCCGGTATGGCGATTCAGAATCAAGTGAACGGCGGTAGAGATACGATTCGGAGGAAGCATCCCGGAGGCAACCACACACCTCTATCTATAATCTCCGCCATCTTTCCAGCTCCGATGAGCCCTACCTTGTATGAGGTTTTCAGAGTACCAGTGCTTGAGTGATGTAAGAACAGATGAGAGATTTGTGTATGATGAAGTATGGAGAATAAAAAAGAGATTAAGAGAATCAGAGAGAGTATGGGTGAAAGACTAAGGGATTAATGGAGAGTATGAGAGACTAGAGAGACTGAGAGACTTAGTAACAAGATTAGGAGAATTAGTAACCAGAGAATAAGATTCAAGAACAAGTTTATGAAGAAGAGAGACTCTCTCAGCTTACATCATCAAAACGCATACATAAGGCTTTTATTATATGCCTTACATGTCTCAAAGAATAAACCTAGATCCTATGGACATAAATGCAAGATAGATTGGATGGTTAGGATGAGAGAAGGATGGTCTTTGCTGTTCTGGTGCTAGCTGTAAAGGGGAGGCGCGTATGGACTGATGGATGGGTGAGATTGGCTCGGTTTGAATACACAGCCAAGATGCATCCGTGAGAAGATAAAGTGTCGTAAAGGTAAAGCTTATTTTTCTTTCCAGCCTGTCTCTTGAACCACAAGGATACACATGTATATTCCTTCCCTCCATAAGTCACCAACGGTTATGTGTAATCCAGCAAGCCGCGCCCATACATTGCACAACTTCAAACTTAGCTGATCCGGGTATATGGTCGAACCGGATGGGATGTACGGTCGATGTACGGCCTTGAGGTCCGTACACTCGCCCTATATCTGCACCTTCATCCAAACATCTTCTATGGTTGACCCATATACCTTCTTGGATCGTCCTAGGCCGTACAGGGCCGTACCATGGCCGTACCACTTGCCCTAGCTTTGCACCTATGGCCATCTTCTCTCTAACTCCTCCAAACTCTTCACATGATCAGTCTAAGTCTCTCCTAAACTTAACTTCACAAGATAGATACTTCAAGACACTTCTGAAGCTTGATTGAACTCTTCTGGACATCTTCTAGAGCTTGCCCTATTAATGTACAAGCTCTATCTCCTCTTCAGTTCAACACTCCCCCTCAAGCTTGACTCTAGGAGATCCTAAGTCAAGCTTGGAACTCTGAAGAGTCTCCCTCATTAAAAACCTTACAAGAAAAACCCATTGGGACAAAACCTTGCAAGGGAAAAAGAGTAGAGCTCTCCAAAGCCTAGAGATTGGCCAGTGAGCTCTTGTGCCTGAGAACCAGTGTGGTTGGACACAAGAAGCTCTGGATCACAGCCTAAACAGGTGCAGCAACTCTCCAAGGCTTTGCGCACACAACACACCTCAGCTTCACCTCTTCATGGAACCGGTTTAGGACTCCCCCTCTCAACAAGCTTCATAGCCTTCTTAGAAAGGCAAGGATGCGACCGGTTCTTCTTTAAAAACCAGTGAGGCTGAGCAAGACTTCAAACTATGCTTGCCCTCTTCATAGAACTGGTTTGGATCTCCCCCTCTCAACAGACTTCACAGCCATCTTAGAGAAGCTAGAAATTGACCAGAAACATCTTTAGTGAGGCTCAAGCAATGGTACCTGATACATTATCCCAAAGGTGCATCCGTACTTATCAAGAAACATCACACAATTCATTCAAACATTTTAAGTATTATTTCTAGACTTTTATTTGAAATGATGAATGTATTGAATTGAATTGAGCTTAGAACACTTCCCTTTTGTTTTGATGAGTTCCCACTCGGCCATTGAACCATCTCCATGGCACCATCAACTTCTTGGAAAGGCAGAATGGATTCATCAGCTTCTCATCAATCACTTCACCATAGAAGCCGCTTTGATGAGTTCACCTTCACCCTTAGACTGCCTAGACTTGCTCCAGCTGATGATCCTTTGTAGGAGCCTTTGCAAAGACTTGTTACTGACCATGGATCATATGCATTTAGACTCCCCCTCAAGCTTAGAACCGAGACTAGAAAGAGCTAAGCTTGTGATGATCCTATGCATCCCCATGGTCTTATAACTATCAGTCTTTCATGATAGCATTCTTCTTGTGAGTTTACTCTCTTCCTTAACCAGGAACTAGGGTGTTTGAATCACCATAGAGAGCCTCACAAGACACTTCTCATTGCATAATGACCCATACTACACTTCCTGTAGACTAAGGACTAGATATGTCCAATGGTATTATGCAATGGCCATCTCTCATTGCATAATCAATCACCACTACACTTCCTGTAGATTATGGACTAACATGTCCTAGTGATGATATGCAATGGCACAAGACCTTTGTCTCTACACTCTTGGTTGTTGACGAGTTACATGTATCACACTTCTTGTGTACCTAACACCACCACAACTCAATGCAAGATCAGATCATCCCATTGGGATCAAACCAAAATCATTTATCCTGTTTGATCACCAATGCCACAATAATATATAACACTTGAAACAAGCCAGACAATCAAGGCAAGAACAAGCATATTTCAATCTCTAAAATGAAAATGCAAGCTCTAAACAATACATTGACATTCTAGGTTCATATATATATATATATATATATATATATATATATATATTTTAATTTCTCTAAATACAATGCAAGCTTACATCAGTACATTTGCAATTTAGGCTTATTTTTAAATGCATCAATACATAAATGCACAATCTTAAAGCATTAGCTATATGAATGCAACAGGTTCAATCCATGAGAAGTATTCAAGCTATGCACAACAGTTTCAATCAAAACCAATGATGCAAGCAACTTAGACAATTTCTAATTGATGCAAGCCATTCACTGATGGATTAAACATAGGCATTAGCATCAGACAACAATAGGATTGAACTTAGACAGAATGAGACATGCTTATGTATGCAAAACAGCTTTTCAAACATGATGCAAGCAGTAAAGACATTCTACTCAATTCTACAACACATTCATGATGATTCAAGCAATGGCAACACACAAGACAATGCAATAACCAAAACATGAGATTCTGGGACTCTAGACACCACTCACAACATAATAAATAAAGACACAAGCTCTTATTAAGGGTTAGGAGGTTTGCTTACAACCAAGGGATCCGAGCTGATCCCTTGAACCACCATGGACATGGTTCACTTGAACTTGGCAGGTTTGAGGCTTGGATTCAGTATCCAACACCTCTCCTTGGTGTGTCCATCGCTCTTGCAATGCTCACACTTCAGGCCTCTTCTATCCCCCTTCCTTTGTGGCGCCTTGTTGCGCTGAGAGCTCCTTTCAGCTTGAGATGCAAAGGAAAGTGTTTCCTTTGTCTCAAACAAACCGATTGACCCCTCTTCCTTTTGGACTTGGGAACACACTTCTTCAAGTGTAGGTAGCTTCTCAGACCTCAAAATATGTTTAATCAAGGCGTTGTAGGCAGGGCTGAGAGTTAACAGAAGCCAAACACCTTATCTTGCTCCCTTCTTTAAATCAACACCTCCGGATCAACTGATTGAGGTCTAAGCATCTCTAGCTCAGACCAAAGGGCTCTGAACTTGCCTAGATGCGCAGTGAACTCCTCATCTTCTTGGGATAGGATGTTGATAGACCTCTTGATCTCAAATACTCGGCTGATGTTTGAAACGTTCCCATATATCTTGTTAAGAGTACTCCAAAGGGCTTTAGCACTCTCACAGTATGAGTATGCTTCAAGAATGGATGGAGACAGTGAGCTGTGGAGAATGGACAAGACCTTGAAGTCTTCTTGTTGCCACTTCTCCTTAGATACATATTTGGAACCGGTTTCACCATCTATTGAGCTTTCACTTGAGCTTGTAGCCTTGGAGAACTTTGGAGCATCCGAGAGGCAATGGCTCCATAAGCCTCTTCCTCCTAGAGCTGTCTTCACCAGGCGGGACCAGAGGAGGTAGTTGGGACCGTTGAGAGTAATAGCAATGACAATGGCTCTTTTAGACTCCATGTTGAAACCGGATGAGCAAGACTGTCTAAGGACTCTTCAAGGTGGAAGCTTGGGACAAGGTGAGCTGTATCTTCAAGGGCGTGAGCTTGGGAGCTTGTGTATGTAGCGGAAGTCTTTACCAGGAGTCTGAGCAACCTGGCTCTGATACCATATGAGGTTTTCAGAGTACCAGTGCTTGAGTGATGTAAGAACAGACGAGAGATTTGTGTATGATGAAGTATGGAGAATAGAAAAGAGATTAAGAGAATCAGAGAGAGTATGGGTGAAAGACTAAGGGATTAATGGAGAGTATGAGAGACTAGAGAGACTGAGAGACTTAGTAACAAGATTAGGAGACTTAGTAACCAGAGAATAAGATTCAAGAACAAGTTTATGAAGAAGAGAGACTCTCTCAGCTTACATCATCAAATCGCATACATAAGGCTTTTATATGCCTTTACATGTCTCAAAGAATAAACCTAGATCCTATGGACATAAATGCAAGATAGATTGGATGGTTAGGATGAGAGAAGGATGGTCTTTGATGTTCTGGTGCTAGCTATAAAGGGGAGGCGCGTATGGACTGATGGATGGGTGAGATTGGCTCGGTTTGAATACACGGCCAAGATGCATCCGTGAGAAGATAAGCTGCTGTAAAGGTAAAGCTTCTTTCCCTTTCCAGCCTGTCTCTTGGACCACAAGGATACCCAGGTATATTCCTTCCCTCCATAAGTCACCAATGGTCATGTGTAATCCAGCATGCCGCACCCACACATTGCACAACTTCAAACTTAGCTGATCCGGGTATATGGTCGAACCGGATGGGATGTATGGTCGATGTACGGCCTTGAGGTCCGTAGCCCTATATCTGCACCTTCATCCAAACATCTTCTATGGTTGACCCATACACCTTCTTGGATTGTCCTAGGCCGTACAGGGCCGTACCATGGCCGTACCACTTGCCCTAGCTTTGCACCTATGGCCATCTTCTCTCGAACTCCTCCAAACTCTTCACATGATCAGTCAAAGTCTCTCCTAGACTTAACTTCACAAGATAGATACTTCATGACACTTCTGAAGCTTGATTGAACTCTTCTGGACATCTTCTAGAGCTTGCCCTATTAATGTACAAGCTCTATCTCCTCTTCAGTTCAACACCTTGAAGCTCTCAGCGGAAACTGGAATTGTCTCCATCACAAAACGATGGATTGTTTAGGTTCTATTGATAAATCTCACTAGATCCAGTGGATTAAGTTTGAAGAAGATGGAGAAGAAGATGGATATATTTTTTTTTGTTTAAACAAAGATAAGATAGATTGAAGTGAATTAAAAAACCATTGTTAGAGAAGAGAGGAAATAATGAGTTATTTTTCTAAGTGTTGGCGGGAAAAAATAATTTTTTCGCACAAAAATATTACCGTAAACAAAATCCGCGAATTTTGTTTCCGTGTTTAATAAAGTTTTGTCCTACCGTTAATTTAATGCTACGGTAAAGTTGATGTCCATATTTGCTACTCTTAGTAGCAGTTGGTGAATTCGTGCTACCGCGAACTGCTACCAATACTCATATTTCTTGTAGTGATGGTTTGTATCTGAGATGTGGCTAGGCTTGTGATGGATATACGGAAGCTTTGTGATTTTCAGGAGCTTTAGAGCTCTGATAACATGTGAGAATAGACAGATTATGGTGTGTGAGTGGTGTTTAGAACAGGGTGGTTGGATTTAAAGGGAAAAGAATGAAGAGAGTCAGTGAGAATTATAAAGACCACAATGGAGAAAAAGAAAGATTAAATGAGAGTATAAGAGACTTTAGAATGGTGAAGAAGAAATGGGAACTCCGCCATTCAGCTTAGAACCAAGTATAAAGAAGAACTCCTCAGTTCTTAGATCTGAAAAAATATCATTACAATAGATTATAAGGAAGAAGAAAATAAACTAGAACTGTCTTACACAAGAAGCCAAATACATTTGGATTACTAGGGAAACTACAGTAAAATATTTGTCTATTTTTACTTTAGTTGTGTAAGTACTGTTCATGCTGGCAGACTTGCTTGTTTCTCTTTGGTAAGCCTTACTTGTTTATTTTTTGCAGGCTTTGCTAACATTAACCTTGGCAGATTTTACTGGATAATTTCTTCTTCATTCCAACATGTTTTATGAAGGCATGCTTACAAGGCAGAGAGAAAGGGAGGTCGCTGTGTCCTTATCCTTATGTTTCGATCACCAAAGCACCGTGTTGATGTCCCTTTTGTGTGTGTTTCTGCAGTTATACTTCTTCAAAGAAGGCTTGCAGGAGCTGCAGAAAAAGAGATGAAGGTGTGAGAGAGATATAATAACACCTGAGGAGTCACTGTAATCTGAAAGCATCGTTTTGAAGTATCAAGCTCACTTTCACTAGAATGAATATTTCTGTCACACAATACAATAGTAAAGAAGAACTCAATGCTCTCACCAGCTCAACAATGAATAGACAAGGAAACTAAAATCTTAAAAAGGCAAAAAAAACAATAAAACACCTTTAAAGTCATCAGCAAGTATAGATTAAAGAGCTTCAATCTCCATCTCATGTTCCTACTTATACTCTTACATAGAGAACATAACACAAATCTAATCAATACGAATCCAGTTGCTCTCCCGTGGATTCACAGATACTTAGAGCACCATTATCCCTAGCACCCCTAATGGGTATCTTAATCACTTTTGTACTAATAAATATGTGTTAAGCACTTTATTTAAGAACTTTCTAATTTTTTGCCTCCAATGCAAAGTTCTTATTTTGGGGTTCTTAAAAAAAATATATTAAACATTGTTTTATATAAAATAAATTTTATTTATTATTGAAGACATATTAAAAGATAACATTTAAAACATTGAATTTTAAATAAAAACATAAAAATAAAGATTAGTAAAATAATCGAGAATAATTTGAAAGAAACATCCGAGCTCAATTGTTGTCTTCATCACGTCCAAATTTATGCCATACATGTTCAACCAAATCAGTTTTCAGTTGTTCATGCATTTGTCTATCACGAATTCTAATTCGAACACCCATCATATTGGCTATATTTGTAGGGATATATGTAGAATACGTGAGATCCACATGTATTCATCTCGTTCGTCTTCTACTATCATATTATGGAGTATGATACATGCTCTCATAATCTTCCCAATTTTGACTTTATCCCAAAAAGTGCGGGTTTTTTAACGATCGCAAAGCAAGCTTGCAAGACTCCAAAGCGAGCTTGCAAGACGAATATGAGTTTGGTGAGAAAGTGATTAAGAGAGAAGATGAGAGAATATGAGTTTGATCAAAGTGTTTTTTGATGAATTTGGTTTTATACACAAAGAGAGAATATAAGTTTGATCTTATAGGTTTTTTGATGAATAATGACACAAAGATCCGTGACACAATAATCTGATAGACTATGGATTTGACCCATTTTCATCCATAGTTTATAGGTGTTTTTACTAATAATTATTATATTATAGAATCCATTTATTATATTTATAATATCAGGAATGTTTTGGAGATAAGTGATGATTTTGGAGTTTTTGGAGTAAGCACCCGAGATGACCATCGAGCTCGACCATCGGTCGATATTTGAGAGAAAGAATCGATCGATACGCATGTCTTGGTATCGATCGACAGCGAAGCGCGCAGAAAGCCCGTTTGGTCACAGCCGACTTGAATCCCAAGACTTCACTATTTTACAAGATTACCCCTGACGAGTTTTACCCTAACTATATAAGTTTTGCCGCCATGTTAGAGGCAAAGTGTGCTTTTATTGTTTTACTATTTTCACAGCAAAGGTTTTTAGGATTTTGATAGATTGGAGAGAAGATCCAAAGTTATAATTTGTGATTGGAACTCTATTAATATCTATTTACTATTCTAATGAAGTTTTCATACTTAACTGCTGTTATGAATTGCTTAGCCATGTCTGAGTAGTTCCATTGTTACATTTTAAGGTTTAAATTAGTTAGGATGGATTAGCCCCAACTATAGATTGCTGAGTTGTGATAATCATCTTTAGGATTGTTCATTAATGCTTGTGTCTAGATTAGCTACCTAGAACATGCCCTTGCACTGATTGATAAAAGCGAGAGCTTTATTATCATCCTGAAAACATTCGAATTGAAATATGTTTCTTGCTATGAGCAAGGCGAGAGCTGATCTAGTGAGCTTAGTAAGCCATTATTCAACCTGCGCATAAAGCTTGACTAGAGCGCGTCGATCGATATCACACTTGAATAATCGATCAACGGTGCAAAAGGTGTATCGATCGATATCCCTATAGGATTATCGATCAACACTTTCTATTGATCAAAATACGACAGTTGAGATCATTAGATCTAGTTAATAGACAAGTCAATACATGCGAGAGCTGATTGACTTGTTGATCAAAGTAGTTGAGCTTTACATTATCATGCATGCAACTCATTAGGCATCTGTAAGATTATAATCCCAATTTTCCTAAATAAAAACCCTAAGTCTAGCTATTTCCTTTTTAAGCACCAAAACCTAAACCAAGCTATTGAACAAACTCTTGTTCAATATAAAACTGCAATTTACATTTAAAAACTCTAAAACCATCTTGCTTAACAAATCATATTAGATTTCTTAGGTTCCCTAGCTCCCTGTGAATTCGATCCCTAAGTACTACAACTCGACCTCTTATTTGAGAGAGTATAAATCACTCCTTAGGGTAATTTGAGTGGTATCATAATCCGAGATACACAAAGAGAGAATATGATACACAGAGATCCGTGACACAATAATCCGAGATACACAAAGAGACATTTCAGACATACAAGTCTATCAGTACAGAAGATCACAATACACTTCGCCCGTGACTACAGAAGATCACAATACACTTCGCCCGTGAATGAGACTTCAGTCTTTCACAATACCTGAAACAAAGAACAAGAATAACACATATATGTTAAACAGGAACCAGAACAACAAGTAACAAGAACTTCCATATATGTTAAAGAGAAACCAGAACAAGCAACAAGATAAACTTCATGTTAATAACGAGAACAAGCAACATATATATTTAACACAAACGAGCAACTTAAACCAGAACAATCAACAAGATGTATTAAACAGAAACGAGCAACAATAACGAGAACAAGCAACTTAAACCAGTAAGACAAACCGAGACCTAAACTAAATGGACATCAACTCATCAATGAGTTTCTTCTTCAATGCCTCTTCATAATCCGGTAGTGGTCCTTGTTTAGCAATGAGACTGTCAAGTAGCTTCATTTTTGACAGCCTCTCTTTCAAAGCCAAATCTTCCTTCTTGAAGCTCCACATTGTCTGAAACTCAGACAGCTCTTTCCCATCAGCCATTGCCTTCTTAGAACTGGCCTTTGCTGCATTCACACCCTTGGGACGATTTGTTGCTTCATCATCGTCAACAGAATCTGCTTCAGTTGCTTTAGAGCTTGCTGAATGTGAAACATCCCCACACTTCCTCTTTTTGGAGCTTCCATCATTTTTAGCTGTAGACAGCTCACACCACTTCTGATCATTACGCAACTCTTTCCAAGCATGCTCAAGGGTGAATTTTTTTTTATGGTTGGTGAAGAATATTTCGTGGGCTAGCTTCAGGACATCATTCTCATTTTGTCCACTGGTCTTCTCTCTGGTACTTGCATCATATGCACCACAAAACTTGCAAACGACGTCATTGATCTTCTGCCACCGATTCTTACAGTGCGATGCCTCTCTCTTTTCACAGCCATCAAGCTTAGGACTAGCACTGTAGCACGCAGAAATTCTTTTCCAGAATGCAAGCAACCTTTGCTCATTCCCTATTACTGCATCTTTGCTCGTGTTTAACCACGAGCTGATGAGCACAACATCGTCTGTTGGCGACCATGTTCTTCTTTCTTTCCGACTAGCTTGAGAGTCTTCACCAAAGTTTGAATCCTCGGTGCCTTGACCACCAAAGAAGGGAAGTTGCGATGAAGATAGTGAAACACTATCTGATATGCTACCAAAGACAACATTTTGTTGTTGACTTCTAAGCAGATCAACAAAGTTTCAAGACGATGTAAAAGGATTAAAATCCATTTCCAAAGTGAAAGAGGAGAGAAACAACAGATAGAAATCTGTTGGAGATGGAAGAGAAGGTAGGAGTGATAAAGATGGAAGAGAGATCACACTTTTTTTACAGATAGCATTCAACACTCAAAACAACTAACAACAAACAGTTTTGAGTTGACATGTATCTAACTTATTGTTGGGGTCAAAAACGGTTATTTCGAAATCAACGGCTACGATTATTTCTTATTCACGGATTTCTCGCAAAACATTCACTGAAAGAAAGATCGGAAGTGAACGAACGAGCGAATCCCGTACAAAAGCCACTCGCCGGAGAGCTGAACCGTCACGCGGGTCAGCTCGCCGGCGAGTGGTTGTGTTCGCCGGCGAGCTCAACCATCGCGCCTGAAACGTCGCGTGGTTGTGTTCGCCGGCGAGTTCGGCCGTCACGCAAGTCGGCTCGCCCGGCGAGCTCGACCTGATCCCGGCCTGTCCGACTTACTTCGACTCCCGTATATTCTGTATAGCTGTGATATCCAACCTTCGGGACCATATACTTCTCGTTTCGTTTCGTTTAAAGTTATTCTCGAAGTTTTATGACCAAAACCGAGAAATCGTATAAACGCCATAAGGCCTAAGAACGGTCCGCAAGGATCCAGACTGGTCTAGAGGCCCATCTACGCTCTCAAAAGAGATTCGAGCCCATAAAGGTTATGACGGTTTGTCCTAACTCGCAGAAATACGATAAATGTAAAGATTCGAGGATAACTGTCAAGATCGACAAAAAATGGAATATGCCCGAAAGAGATAGACTTGAGCCCGAAGGTGAAGGATGGGCCACCGACCTAGAGCGACTATATAAGGAGAGCAGGAGCAGAAGAAAAGGGGGATCCGAGAATTTAGACTTAGAGAACTCCTGCTAGCTTAGAGAACTTAGGGCTTAGGTGGTTAGACTAGCACGACAAGGCTTAGGACGTCTTGGCCGCCTCTTATCATGTTGTTCCTATAGTTAGCATATCTCTACTCCTCTCGGAGAAAATCTTGTATTCATACTATTCAATAAAACGCCTCTGAGCGATTATCTATCTTTTTATCGTTCTAAAGTGATTACACAGAGAATTCGGACCTTCAAGGAAAAACGGGTTCACTCGGTTTTCCTCTATTATTATTTATTATAATCGACGGTGTGAATTTTGGTTTCCACAGTTTGGCGCTAGAAGGAGGGGGGGGGGTTTGACGATTTCTCTAACTCAAAAATCACTAAACGATAAAAGACACAGGATGTCTGCTCCAGCAGCTAACGATGTCGTTTCTTTTAAGGACCGGGCAATGGCCGATCACGCTAAATCCCACAACGATCTCCTTGTCATCGAGCTGACGATCCAGGACATCAACGTAGCAAGAGTGTTGGTCGACACCGGATGCTCGGCCAATATTATCTACAAAAGCACCCTCAAAAGAATGGAGATCGATCTGTGCGCCGTTACGGAGAGACCCAGCCAGATATTCGGACTCTCGGGAAATGCTACTATGACTCTCGGCTCGATCGACCTCGTTGTTAAAGCCGGGAGCGTAACCAAAGTCACGGAATTCTTAGTCATCGACCGCCCAACATCGTACAACGCGATCGTCGGTACTCCAAGGCTGAATTCCATGTGAGCGATCCCTTCGACATTCCATCTGTTCCTTAAGTTTCCAACCCCTCGTGGAATCGAAACTATACAAGGAGACCGCAGAATGTAACAAGTATGTTTCGTTGCCGAGTTAAAAAGAAAGAACTTGGCGATCGAAACTTCCCATAAAAAGAAAAGAAAGCTGACTCTCAATGAGAACACTCCGAAACGAGACTCAAAAGTCTTCTGGCAATCTCAAAGGGCCGAAGCCCTAGAAGGGAAGCGCGAACCGACTTCCGAACCGGTAATTTCGATCTGCCTCGACGAATCCTCTCCGGAACGATGCGTCGAGATTGGAGCCAACCTCCGCGAGCCACTAAAGACAGAGCTCATTGCCTGTCTCAAAAAGAACCTCAATGCGTTCGCTTGGGCCGCGGAAGACATGCCAGGGATCGATATCGGCATAACGTGTCATGAGCTTAACATTGATCCGACTTACAGACCTGTCATACAAAAAAGGCGGAAGCTAGGACTGGAGCGTGCCACTGCGGTAAATGAGGAAGTCGAAAGACTCCTGAAGGTTGGATCAATAACAGAAGTTAGGTATCCAGACTGGCTCGCTAACCCGGTCGTGGTCAAAAAGAAAAACGGCAAATGGCGAGTATGCGTCGATTTCACCGATCTCAACAAGGCCTGTCCAAAGGATTGCTTCCCACTCCCGCACATCGACCGACTGGTCGAAGCAACAGCAGGGGACAAACTCTTATCATTTATGGATGCCTTCTCCGGGTACAATATCATGATGAATCCCGACGATCGTGAAAAAACTGCATTCATCACCGATCGGGGAACATATTGCTACAAAGTAATGCCTTTCGGTCTCAAGAATGCAGGCGCCACTTAACAGCGACTTGTCAATCGAAATTTCTCCGAACAGCTCGGCAAGACTATGGAGGTATATATCGATGACATGCTCGTAAAGTCTCTTGACGAGCACGACCATGTCTCCCATTTGGAGGAGTGCTTTGCAAAACTTAACGCCCACAACATGAAACTGAACCCTGCAAAGTGTAGATTCGCGGTGGCATCAGGAGAATTTCTCGGGTACCTAGTCACGTGTCGTGGGATCGAAGCCAATCCTAAGCAGATAAACGCGTTAATAGAGATGGTCTCGCCAAGGACGAAATGGGAAGTCCAAAGGCTAACCGGAAGAGTCGCGGCCTTGAACCGTTTCATCTCGCGCTCGACGGATAAGTGTCTTCCTTTCTACAACACGCTGAAAGGGAATAAGAAGTTCGAATGGTCGGAGGAATGTGAGAAAGCTTTCCAACAACTAAAACGTTACCTAGCCACTCCTCCCGTCCTCGCAAAACCAGTGGAGGGAGAACCCTTGTTCCTGTACATCACAGTCTCCACAACAGCGGTAAGCGGCATTTTGATTAGAGAGGAACGCGGTGAGGAAAAACCAATCTTCTACATAAGCAAAACATTACTGGACGCTGCGACCCGGTATCCCCTTATGGAGAAACTAGCATTCGCAGTTGTGACATCGGCAAGGAAACTCCAGCCGTACTTTCAGTCGCATACCATAAAAATCCTCACCACCTTCCCCCTACGAACGATCTTGCACAGTCCGAGTCAGTCAGGACGACTCGCAAAATGGGCAATCGAACTAAGCGAGTACGGCGTGGAGTACCGCCCAAGAACCTGCGCAAAATCTCAAGTATTAGCGGACTTCTTGGTAGAATTGCCCTCGGGGGATATGACAAACACGGAACTGGACTCAACCTGAATCCTTCACGTCGATGGATCATCGTCCAAACAAGGATCCAGGATCGGAATCCGGCTCACGTCTCCGACTGGCGAAGTCTTGGAACAATTGTTCCGATTTGAATTCGATGCGTCGAACAACGAGGCCGAATATGAAGCACTCGTCGCAGGATTACGATTAGCTCATGGGCTTAAGATCCGTAACATTCACGCTTACTGTGACTCTCAGTTAGTCGCAAATCAGTACAGCGGAGAATACGAAGCAAGGGACGAAAGAATGGATGCATATCTAAAACTCATCCAAGACCTCTCCCGAGACTTCAACCACTTCGTCCTCACTAGGATTCCTCGCTCGGAAAACACTCAGGCGGATGCCTTGGCCGCACTCGCATCAAGTTCGGATTCAGGAAAAAGACGAGTAATCCCCGTCGAGTTCATCGAACACCCAAGCATCGGACCACCAGTGGTTGCCAACCTGATTCGAGCACAAATCAAAAATGCGTAGGAAGTCGAAGACCCACCAGAAGAAAACATGGATCAGTTGGAATACGGCTGCAACAGCCCATGGCTAGAGCCAATCCGACCATGCATAATCAACGGAACGCTTCCCACTGAGAAATGGGCGGCCCGCAAAATCAAGACCCAGGCCGCGCGATATGTAACGGTAGAAGGAGAAATCTACAAATAGAGATTCTCCGGCCCACTCATGACCTGCGCCGAAGGCGAAAAAGCAAGAAGAGTAATGGAGGAGGTTCATTCCGGATCATGTGGGAACCACTCCAGCAGAAGATCTCTCACCGTAAAAATAAAACGCCATGGTTATTACTGGCCGACTATGATCAAAGACTGCGAGAAGTTCGCACAGAAGTGCGAAAAATGCCAAAGGCACGCGCCGACAATCCATCAACCCGCGGAAGTCCTCTCGTCCATCTCGTCTCCGTATCCCTTCATGCGATGGTCCATGGATATCGTCGGACCATACACAACTCGAAGCAGAAACGCTTCCTCCTGGTCCTCACGGATTTCTTCTCCAAGTGGGTAGAGTCAGATTCCTACGCAAGTATCAAAGACGTACAAGTCGAGAACTTTGTATGGAAGAACATCATCACCAGACACGGGGTCCCTTACGAAATTGTGACAGACAACCGATCTCAGTTCATCTCTACCCGATTCGAAGCATTCTGCGAGAAGTGGAAGATACGACTGACCAAGTCGACTCCCAGATATCCGCAGGGCAATGGCCAGGCGGAGACCATCAACAAAACCGTCCTCGACGGGTTAAAAAAGTGCTTAGAAGCCAAAAAGGGGCGATGGGCAGAAGAGCTCGAAGGAGTTTTTTTGGTCGCATCGTACGACCCCGAGACGGGCTACGGGTGAAACCCCATTCGCCATCGTTTACGGAATGGAATGTATGATCCCCGCGGAAGTAGAATTTCCCAGAGTACGGAGAAGATTCCTCCCCAAACGAGAAGATCTCAACAGCGCAATGCTGCAAGACGAACTCGATCTTATTAACGAGCGGCGAGATCAAGCCCTCATACGGATCCAAAATTACTAGCACGCCGCCGCAAAATACTACAACTCAAACGTTCTCCATCGCAGGTTCAAAGAAGGCGACCTGGTCCTTCGCAAAGTCTTCCAGAACACTGCCGAACGTAACGCAAGAAAACTGGAAGCAAACTGGGAAGGTCCATACAAGATCATAAAGGTAGTCCGACCAGGATCATACCAAATCGCAAACATGCAGGACGTCAAGATCCAAAGAACCTGGAACGCGATGCATCTTAAGAAATACTACCACTAATCGTAAAGTGGATCCAGAGAACTACGAGATGGCTTGATCCCCGAAAAAGGGTACGTAGGCAGCTCGCCCAGCGAGTTCAGCTATACCCCCATCTTAAAAAAGGGGGGGGGGATGGGTACGTATACTCGTATACTCCCACAACTTTCAAAAAAGTCGATCTTTTCGAAACTTTTTACAAGAAAAAAAAAACGCGACGCTACAATCGCTAAGCCCACTACCCGACAAACGGCCAGAACGGCGGTCCAGAACTCGCCCATAACGCCTAAATCAGCTATCACGCTAAAACCAACAAACCCACGAATGCTCATAAAAAAAGCATCCTTGGTAAAAATTCCGCAAGAAAAACGCGGCTCAAAACAAAAAAAGATTAACTTCTGGCACTGTGAGACGTCGCAACACGCTTGAAGTTACGGTCTTTCCAACACTTATGGAAACAACACTCTTGTTTCCAAAATCAACATACCTCTAACGGTGAAATGCCTTTAAAATGGCATCGCTTCTTTGTTGCTGATCACAACAAGGCTACCATAGCGCGCTATACAAGAAAATCCAAAATTTTGGCCAGCACCTCCAAACGGCCTTTGGACGTAGCTCGATTCATGCCAAGACAAGTCATATAAGCCGATAATACTTCGCGAACTTTATATCGGTATGAATCAGGTAGAAATCGCAAACAGGCAAAACGAAAGCCGACTTGTCATCGCATAGCCTTAGTCCGAAAGTAAACCTAGGTCTTGCCCTAAACCCAGTCTTGTTGGATCCTGACATCTCAAAGGCATAATATCGACATCCCGATATGAGATCCCAAAACTTGTCTCTTCACTTAAGTCTATACGTTTTCACGAGTCCTCGCACAAAGCAAAAGCTGCACCCTCAACAGACTATGGATACGGTGATCGTCCGGGGGCAAGGAACGAGACGACAACTCACTCCTTCGCCCTCTAACTTCGAAAAACCCGGAGTTTTCTCGATTTATAATAAGCCGAAAAGGTTTTATAGATTGAGCCAAGCATTATACAAAAAGCCCTAACAAGGGCAGGGATTCAAAGCCACCAACGGGTAGTCCCGAAACATGCAAACTGTGGCCGCACAAACAGGCCAAAACAGAAAAAAAAAAAATCCCCGAAAGGATCATTACCCTAAGCACTCCTCGGAGCACTACCTTTATCCTCAACCTCACAGCCAGTGCCTCCCTCGGCCGCTTCGTCGTTTCCTCTCCCGCTCGCAACATCTCCACCTTCTTCAGCCACGGGGCCATGCCCCTCGGTCTCTCCCGAACATGGCGTGAGGGTGCACTCGAACTGCAGCTGAGAGAGGATCGACTCGAAGTCCCCGTCGGAAGCCTTCAATTCCTCCTTGCGAGACAACAGCCTGGTTTCTTCGGAGTCCAGTGTCGGAACCATGTCGCCTTTAAGCAGGTGGATTTCGTTCAGGCTTCCCTCGATGCTCGCCAGAGCCAGGTCCTTCTCATGGACCGCCATGAGGGAATCGAACAGAACAGCTATCCTCGTCAGGCGAGCGTGAAAATCATCCCTCGAAACAACAGTCCTCGACTCTTCTCGATTCTGAATTTCACGCTGGAGACGACGGACTTCGGAAGCCTTGCTCTTCTTCTCTTTCTTCAGCTTGAACAATGCACTCGCCGACTTTCCGAGGCCCCGCTCGAGATCGCTGACCCGAACCTCCAGCTGAGAGAGCTCAGCAGGACGAGCGGCTTCAGTAGATTTCAACGCGGCCTCGGCTTGTTTCAACGCCCCTCGCGATTCAGCCAGGCCCCTTGTCGAACGCTCTATCTCTGATCTGCAGTCGCTGAGCATCCCGTCAATCAGGGATACAAACTATACATGAAATAAGGGTCAGGATAATCGTAGAACAAGGTGGCTCATGCTGAAAATAGTCAAAACAAACCTTGGCACGATGTTGCAACAAAGGTCCCGAGGGCTCCCCTTCCGCGCCAGCGGTACATCTCCTCTTCTTGACAGTCTCGGTCACAGCGCCAGTCCTCTTGCGGCTTTTGGTCAAAGGAGCAGCACTGGACACGGGAAGCCCTAGGACGATCTCCTTCCTATCCAAAGGTGGAGGCATCAACTCCGTCACCTTCTCCTCCTTAGGAGCTGGGACTGGTGTGGTCGAAGAGCCCGAGGGTTGAGCAGAGACCTCTGGAACTTGAACAGGAACCATTGCCGATTCTACGAGGGGCGTGGCATCACCAGGGGACTTGTTTCCTCCAGCCGAGGACGACATCGCAGGCGAAGAAAGGATAGCTGGCACCTCAGGCTGAATCCGATCCCCTTCCTTCCCAGCACTGCGTCTTGACAGTCTCTCTTTGAAAGAAAGAAATCCGGCGATGAAGGTTGGAGTAGCTTAGTGCATGGCCAGAGTCGGAAGTGCCGAGTTGGCCTCACCCATCTCGACGTCGGAGCTTTTCTTTTCACTTGGGGAGAAAGACATTCTTGATAGATAGTTTGAAGAAAAGAGAATGTGAGAGAAACAGATGTGTGAAGAATGAGGAGTGGTGAGTTGCTACTTATAAGGATATGAGGGTGACGTGGATTTCCGCAATAAATATTTTCAGCCAAAGATTTCGATTTCTAATTCATATCACTCGCCCGCAAAATCGTCTCCGAGTCTTACGGGCTGGGGGGCTAACTGTTGGGGTCAAAAACGGTTATTCGAAATCAACGGCTACGATTATTTCTTATTCACGGATTTCTCGCAAAAACATTCACTGAAAGAAAGATCGGAAGTGAACGAATGAGCGAATCCCGCACAAAAGCCACTCGCCGGAGAGCTGAACCGTCACGCGGGTCAGCTCGCCAGCGAGCTCAACCATCACGCCGGTCAGCTCGCCGGTCAGCTCGCCGGCGAGCTGAACCGTCGTGTGGTTGTGTTTGCCGGCGAGCTCAACCATCGCGCCGATCAGCTCGCCGGCGAGCTGAACCGTCGCGTGGTTGTGTTCGCCGGCGAGTTCGGCCGTCACGCAAGTCGGCTCGCCCGGCGAGCTCGACCTGATCCCGGCCTGTCCGACTTACTTCGACTCCCGTGTCTTCCGTATAGCTGTGATATCCGACCTTCGGGACCATATACTTCTCGTTTCATTTTGATTAAAGTTATTCTCGACGTTTTATGACCAAAACCGAGAAATCGTATAAACACCAAAAGGCCTAAGAACGGTCCGCAAGGATCCAGACTGGTCTAGAGGCCCATCTACGCTCTCAGAAGGGATTCAAGCCCATAAAGGTTATGACGGTTTGTCCTAACTCGCAGAAATACGATAAATGTACAGATTCGAGGATAACTATCAAGATCGACGAAAAATGGAATATGCCCGAAAGAGATAGACTTGGGCCCGAAGGCAAAGGATGGGCCACCGACCTAGAGCGACTATATAAGGAGAGCAAGAGCAGAAGAAAAGGGGGATCCGAGAATTTAGACTTAGAGAACTCCTGCTAGCTTAGAGAAATTAGGGCTTAGGTGGTTAGACTAGCACGGCAAGGCTTAGGACGTCTTGGCTGCCTCTTATCGTGTTGTTCCTATAGTTAGCATATCTCTACTCCTCTCGGAGAAAATCTTGTATTCATACTATTCAATAAAACGCTTCTGAGCGATTATCTATCTTTTTATCGTTCTAAAGTGATTACGCAGAGAATTCGGACCTTCAAGGAAAAACGGGTTCACTCAGTTTTCCTCCATTATTATTTATTATAATCGATGGTGTGAATTTCGGTTCCCACACTTATATTAATTACCATTTCACAACAATTATCAAAGACATAAAGTCATTAATTTTCGACAATTCAATTAATTATCAAACACAAAGCAATTCATTTAACTCTCTTCCTCAACCATAACCAATCCTTTATTCATTTCAACACATCAAAGAGACAATCAATTATATTTATTACACGGGTTTCTAACCAACAGAGCAAAACATTATAACTCCCTAACTTAACCATAACATCAAAGAGACAATCAATTCTATTAAAAGAAGCAGAACGTTTACCTGTATTGACGATCCTTCCTCATTTACCTTGATCCATGCAGCTCAACAGAGAACAGCTCAACAGAGAAACAAACAGAAGCAAATCACAAATGAGAAACAAAAAAGCAAACACATACGCACTAACCTAACATCATCTAATCAATACATACAAGAACGACAATCAATTTATTTGAGACCACAGTCCTAAAAACGTTCACTCTATATCATAAACGACGAACAAATAATTTGACAATCAATTCATTTGAGACCACAGTCCTAACATCATCTAATCAATACAGACAAGAACAAACATTCAGTCCATTTCGAAAACAAACACAAGAGACAGAGACATATGTTTACCTTTTTGCAGTTGTAGTCATCTTCTTCAACGAACCTTCATGCCTGTTTCCATCTTAAGAAACACAGACAAGGACAAATTAAAATTAATCACAAGTAACCGACACAACAAACAAATCAAATAACAAAGCCGGATTCAGACATAAAAGGAATAATACAAACGTTTACCTTTCGCTTTGATTTCGTCGAAGACAGCCACCAAGAGAGAGAGGTACAAATTTTCAGCGTCTATGAGATCCACCGAAGGAGAGGACAGAGGAGCAGTCTTCATCGTCTGAGGAAGATCAGGAGACCGAGGCGGACTCTTCGTCGTCGGGGGAAGATGAGGAGACAGAGGCGGAGTCTTCATCGTCGGGGGAAGATCACGAGACAGAGGCGGACTCTTCATCGTCGGGGGAAGATCACAAGAGAAACGGGGAGTCATCAAGGGAGAGAAAGAGAGAAGCAAAGTCGTCGGGTTTCACCACAACGAGGCGGAGTCGTCGAGGGAGAGAATCGAGGAAGGCGGAGCCGCCGAGGAAGAGAAAGAGAGAAGCGGATTCGTCGACTTTAACGGAGAATGACGCAGAGTCGTCGACGATCCAATCGACAAATGCGGAGTCGCCGAGGGAGAGAAAGAATCAAGCGGAGTCGTCGAGGGAGATAATGAGGAAACCGAGTCGTCGAGGGAGAGAAGGACGCGTCTAATGACACGTGTCTCATTAGAAGCGTTGCTTGTGCCGCTTAATTAAGCAGCGTCTGTTCGCTTATTACATTATTTCCTTTTCTTTAATCTGAAAATTATTAAACACCCCCCCCCCCAAGCTCATGCGTTAATCGTGCTCTTAGAGCATGATTAATGAAAGGTTCTTAGGGTGGAGTTCTTAGCGGAATATAAGAGATCATCTCTTAATTTTTAATTAAAAAAGCTAAGAACCGACGTAGAAACATTTGCTGCACTAATAACAACAAGCTTGTCCACATACAAGGTGTTGGAACTATTTTTTGAACATTATGAATAAGGTATTCATCTGTCAAAAATGAAGTTTTATTTGAATGAGAAATGAAGGTCTAATGTGTGTGATTTAAGAATCTTGTATAAAGTAGCAAATACATACATTAGATATTTGATCTTGGATTTGAGTTTTGAGTTGTTAGTTGGACTTCATGTTCATTAACTTAAATCAAATATATGTTGATCTTTTATATTGATAAAATATAAAAAAAAAATCCATTTTAAAGTATATTATTTAGTTTGAATTGGTCAAACAAAAAATAATTTTACTCTTTAATTTTTTGGTCAAAATGTGGAATAAATTCACATAATAATTGACAAGAATTAAAGACTCCATTAGTGCACCATGGAGGTTTCATTTTTTGTGTTGAAAAATGAAACTTGTGCTTCTCATGATTTTTCTATAAAAGGGCTTGCTAGCATTATAGAAAATACACACATTCATACAATCAAGAAACATTTTTCCCACTCAGAATAGTTATGCTAGTATTTTTTTTTTTTGAGTCTGACAGTACATTACAGAAATATGGTCGATAGATTCTGTTTTTCGGTGATGGTAAACAGAAACAATGTTGCATTTGTATCCTGGGAATCTGAGCGCCATGAAACCGTCACACTACTGGGCGTTTAAAGATTTAAGGAAAGATATTAACTATCTCGACTCTGCAATTCTTCTTTATTTTTATATTTCGGTATTGAAATTTTAATTTATGTTCTTATTATTCTTTACAAATATCAGTTGTCCTATAGTAGTAAAATTAAGTTCCTACACTCTTAAATCTTTAAATATTGTTTATGCTTTTGCACTAACAATACTGATATTTGTTAAAAGTTTTTGTTTTTTAAGAACAGGTTAAAAGATGCTCGAGTCCGATCTGCTAGATTATTTTAAAATAATTTTTCTGCCAGTTGAGACAATCGGTTATTAGTATTAATCGTGTTCAGTCAATAGTAGTGATCGATCTTGTTTCAGCGCTAATGATACTAACATTGGCTTAAGTTTTATGAAAATAGTCAACAGGTGCTGATCGTGGGTTCTAGCAATCGAACGGGAAAGTAAATAGCAGGTTATGGTGTTTGATTATTGATTATATTAAATTGCAAAATTTATCAGTTTTGATCAGTTTCAATATGTTTTTTTTAAACAAAAAAGAAACGAAAACTGATGTTGATTTTATATCAAACCGTTACAAATTGCAAAGGAAAGGGGTTTATTGCTTTTGGTCAAAAATATATTTATAACTATTGGTACTTAATTGGTAAAACAATATGTTGAATAAAACGTTTTCCTGGATTAGTTATTGTGGAGTTATTGTTTAAAAATCATTAGTCATATGTTTGGTATTGATGAGTAGTATATTAACCTGGGTTTGGTTTCTAGTGAACAAACTCATATTTCAATATAGCTAAACCAAAGTGATTAAAAATCTCGATCTTTAAGAGATCGAAAGGTATATATATGGAAATGGATTTAGTGAGTCGACGCCCCAAATTTAGTTTGGGAGAGGTCTGCCACATATAAATCATTTGCCATAGAAAATAAAATGTTTGTTGATACTGATCAAAACATTTATATTTCGTCAATGCTTAAATGCAATTTGTAAAAGGATTGACCATGAAAAAAAATGAAAATTCTAAAACAAATATGACTGAAACTGACATGTGTTTTGTAGTTTCTAAAGTCAATATGGTTGAGAATAATCATATAAAATTGTGTGGTTTTGATGGCAAAAATAATATCTTGTAATGATATGTATATTTGCTAAAAAAAAGTGTTTGGAAAAGATCCAAAACATACAAGTTGGATTTATTAATTAACTTGAGAGAACTATGAAAATAGTTGTATGTAAAATGTGAATTTCTAAGAATGAAACACAATTTTCAAGAAAATTGTAATAATTTTCGAAATTACTTTTTATTCATTTAATTCTAAAAGAGTTGTAGATTAACTTTCTAAACTCTTAAGAGATGTTAAATGTAATTATGCATGTTTTTGAGTTATCTCAAGAAATGTGGAGGAAACTTTGCTTACCATATAAAGTCATTGGCAATAGGCCAAATGAACTTAGTGATAGTTATCACAATATTTTTTTTAGAAAACAAGTGTTATACACTGAGTTTTGTGTATAATGATTAATTGTATCTTGAAAAACAGATGACAAAAATCATTAGACAATTGATCTCGACTAATCTCAAGAGATTATGTCCACTATGATGACAACCTAGGATCCTTTTATTAAAGGTGTGTTATGAGATCATATTGTATATCATCAAAAGGAATGGGTAGCCTGTGAATTAAGATGAGGTTTGGCGGTAACTCTACCTAACTGAGTGGAGATCCCAAGAAATAGGTTCAAGGAGACAACTAAGTCAAACTAAGTCTGTCCAAAGCAATGTAAGACTTCGGTCTATACTCAGTTCCTATGATGATTAAACAGTGCTACATGTAAGGATTATAGGATAAGCATTTGCTTTTAATGATTTGTGTCCATAGCTTTGAGATATGAATGGAGTAGTACATGATACTCCTCTAAACAAAGCTAATGGCAAATCACCTTGTGAGTGTGAAATGGGGCCGTTTCTAGGAGAATGAAGGAAAGGCTATATTCTCCAAGTTCACTCATGATTACCAAGACTGTTCACGGCCAAAATGAACACAATAGAGAACCTAGTTCTGTGAGAGAATGAAGCTGTGTTGTAGCTATTGTCTAGGTTTACACCAAAGCCCGGGAGGTTCAAGACATCATGGCCACCTCCTGGCCGAGTAAATCCGATAGCTATTAACAATGACTGGTTCAAGGCTGAAAAATTGCTACCAACTCATCATGCAGTGGATTTTTCGTTTGTACTCTCAAAAGTCCTAAGGTCGAGTCTTGTCTAGGAAGTCAAGTCTGTCGAGTCGTCTAGTGTCTAGAGTCATTTCTATTCATGTGGGGGATTGTTGGAACTATTTTTTGAATATTATGAATAAGGTATTCATATGTCAAAAATGAAGTTTTATTTGAATGAGAAATGGAGGTCTAATGTGTGTGATTTAAGAATCTTGTATAAAGTAGCAAATACATACATTAGATATTTGATCTTGGATTTGGGTTTTGAGTTGTTAGTTGGACTTCATGTTCATTAACTTAAATCAAATATATATTGATCTTTTATATTGATAAAATATAAAAAAGAAATTCATTTTAAAGTATATTATTTAGTTTGAATTGGTCAAACAAAAAATAATTTTACTCTTTAATTTTTTGGTCAAAATGTGGAATAAATTCACATAATAATTGACAAGAATTACAGACTCCATTAGTGCACCATGGAGGTTTCATTTTTTGTGTTGAAAAATGAAACTTGTGCTTCTCATGATTTTTCCATAAAAGGGCTTGCTAGCATTATAGAAAATACACACATTCATACAATCAAGAAACATTTCTCCCACTCAGAATAGTTATGCTAGTATTTTTTTTTTATTTTGAGTCTGAGAGTACATCACAGAAATATGGTCGATAGATTCTGTTTTTTCGGTGATGGTAAATAGAAACAATGCTGCAGTTGTATCCTGGGAATCTGAGCGCCATGAAACCGTCACACTACTGGACGTTTAAAGATTTAAGGAAATAGATTAACTATCTCGACTCTGCAATTCTTCTTTATTTTTATATTTCGGTATTGAAATTTTAATTTATGTTCTTATTATTCTTTACAAATATCAGTTGTTCTATGGTAGTAAAATAAAGTTCCTACGCATGGCTGATATAAGTGTAGTATCTAAACAAGTAATGAAGGAAGTGAAGAAAAAGAGATGAAGGGTGAGAACTAATACCTGAGGAGTAACTGTTGTCTGAAAGCATCGGTTTGAAGTGTTAAAGCCCACTTTCACTAGAATGAATCTCTGTCATAATACAGTAGTAAATAAGAACTCAATGCTCTCATCAGCTCAACAATGAGTGGACAAGGAAAACTAAAAAGCTTAAAAAGACAAAAACAATAAAACACCTTTGAAGTCATCAGCAAGCAAGTATAGATTCAAGAGCTTCAGTTTCCATCTCCTCTTCCTCCCCATGGATCAATTGCTCTCCCATGGATTCACAGATACATAGCTCTCCAATGATAAAGCTTATGTGGTAAAGATTCGCTGGTCAAGAAAGATTTTTGTAAGGGGTATGATCGAACTCAGTCGTCATGATGTCCAAATTTGACAGCTCCGTTGCCAACGGAAAAAATTTACGATCCCCGATCGTTTGATAGTTAGTTTCTGTGCTATTTTAAAGATCCCGAAACGGTGTCGTTTATTTGTTACAAAACTGGAAAAAAGGAAAGACCTTTGTCTCTCTCCTCGCTTCTTCTCCCCTGAGAGGACCCTCTCGCTCTTCTTCGATCCAGCTTGCGTTTCTTCGCCGGAGCAAAAACCCACCTCACGATCCAAAGAAAGCGTGGTTGCAAATCTATCGGCTGATCTATATCAACACTCTTCGATCTGAATTGTCTGTGCAAAGATGTCGAGATTCAGAGACAGAACAGAGGACTTCAAGGACTCTGTTCGTAAAGCCGCAATCTCTGATGGCTACACCGAGGTACAAAAATCCCCTTAATTTCATCTCCAATCTCGTCTCCTTCGATCGAATCTAGATTTAAAATCATCTGAATCTGTTTTGTATTGTGTGGGGAAGGCTAAAGTGGCATCGACGATGGCGTCTTTCATCATACATAAGCCGAAGGAGAGGTCTCCTTTCACCAGGGCTGCTCTCAAAACGGTAACTTTTAATTGACTCAAGCATTACTAGTTTAGTTTGCATTTCATTGAATGATGATGTTTTGTGTGATAGCTGGAAAGCATCAAGGAGTTGGATCAGTTTATGATGAAGCATCGTAAGGATTACGTTGATATGCACCGCACTACTGAACATGAAAAGGATAGCATTGAACAAGAAGTAAGTAGTCATCTCAGCTTGGCCTTATTAGACCATATAATATATGATTTTCCATGAAATTTGTTGTGTAACATATGGATGATGAATGTTCGTTGCTTCAGAGGCTAATGTTGAGGGAGCTACTATATTGTGACATCTAGGAATTTGAATCTTACATTCTTCTATTATCTTGTTTGATTGATAACTATGTGTTCTGTTGTATCATCAACATCTTTCTTGTAGATAGCATTGAACAAAAGTAAGTCATATGAGCTACGCTTGACCATAATATTTAATTTTGGGATTTTACGTATGGAACTATGTAATTTTAAGAAAAGTGCCATCTCACATTAATAAAACTCAAGATGATGAATGTCCATTGCCTTAGAAGATAATGAGGGAGTTACTAGATTGTTATTTCGAGGAATTTGGATGTATGCTTTGCTGTTTGATTGGTAACTATGTGTTATGTAATATCATCAAACCCTTTCTTGCAGATTACTGCTTTTATTAAAGCATGCAAAGAACAGATCGATGTTCTCAAAAACAGCATTAGAAATGAAGAAGCAAACTCCAAAGGATGGCTTGGCCTCGCAGCTGATAACTTCAATGCTGATACTGTAGCACACAAACATGGAGTGGTATGATAATATGGACCAATGTAGTAATCCAATTTTGGTTTTTCTTTTCTTTTCATTCAGAGTTTCTAGATGTAATGATATAATTATGGTTGCAGGTTTTGATTCTGAGCGAGAAGCTTCATTCAGTCACCGCACAGTTTGACCAGCTTAGAGCTACTCGTTTCCAAGATATTATTAACAGAGCTATGCCTAGAAGAAAACCCAAGAGGATCACGAAGGAAGCTAGTCCAGTTAATGCAACTCTAGCAAATCCGGAGCCTATAGAACCCGATGAAATTCAGGCCCAGCCACGTAGATTACAACAACAACAGCTTCTAGACGATGAAACACAAGCCCTTCAAGTAACAAGCCAACAACTCTATCTGGTCTTCAAAAGCTTTCATGAGTTTTGTACTTGTGTTAAATCTTGAATATTTGTCATTCTTGCAGGTAGAGCTAAGTAATCTTTTAGATGGTGCTAGGCAGACGGAGACTAAGATGGTGGAGATGTCTGCATTGAACCACTTGATGGCAACTCATGTTCTGCAACAAGCCAAACAGATAGAAGTTTTGTATGACCAGGTTGGATTTTTATTAACTCCTCTCAAGCCCTCATGTCAACGCCTCTCTTTGCTACCATAAATTTGGATCCTGACTGCTATTTTTATATTCAATTCTTCTCCTTGTGGCATTCAGCCAGAGTAGAATAGACACAGCAAACTTTGCTCTTTAATTTAGTGGTAGAAAGGGAACACTTACTGTTTTCAGCTATGTTAAGATGCTTAAACCCCATTTCTATGACTGAACCGACTTCAGACATCTTATGACTTGTGTGTGTGTATATACCTTGTGGTCTGATTCTCACTCAGATTGACACTAAATATGCAGGCTGTTGAGGCAACAAAGAACGTGGAGCTTGGAAATAAAGAGCTTTCCCAAGCAATCCAACGTAACAGCAGCAGCAGAACCTTTCTCTTGCTGTTTTTCTTCGTCCTTACTTTCTCTGTCTTGTTCTTGGATTGGTACAGTTAAGAGCCACCATCCAATCTCCAACAAACCTCATACAGTTTGTGTAGTTTTTGATTGTTATGAAAATTTGGAGAGATGTTTGATGTTAAACCAAAAAAAGTATGAAACTTTGGAAGTGATTTTGTTCGGTCACCGTCATTATTACCATAGTTGACACCTTTGAGATGTCTGAACATGTAACTCACGGTTTGTTTGACTCGTGGGCCACAGGGGTGACGTAATTAGAGATAGATAACCTAAAAATGGGAGAACAAAGTTTCCTAAAACGGTGTCGTTCATTTCTGTAGTTAAGAGTCTCTCACCTTGGATGTGCTTTTTTGACCTCCTCTTCTCTCTCCCTCCATCCAAAAGAAGCTCTTTCTCTCTCCTCTCTCTGAACCTTCTGTCCTCTTCAAACCGCCGGAGCAAAACCCAAAACAAAAAAAATGGTCTGAACGCAGAAAGAAACTTACTCCACATTGAAAGGAAACGCAGCTGAGTAGCCCAAATGAGTATCTGGATCTCTGGTTCTTCTGTACAGCTTCTCTTCCCAGATCTCTTTCTCTCTCAGCTTAGCCATTGTTCTTCAAGTTGTGTGCTTGTGGGTGCATGTTGTGCTGTCTTTAATGTTTTCCACTGGTCTTTGTTGGTTGCAGGATTCAAGAAAGGAGCATACTTTTGTCTAGTGAAAGAGAGTTACTTCACTGAGATTTTAGAAATTATAAAGTTTTGATTTTTATTGTGTCTTGTTGTGTAATGGAGGGTAATGATGACCAAAACCTGAAGGCTATTAATGCTTCAGTAGGAAGATTGGTCTGGGTTCGTCTCCGTAACGGTTCTTGGTGGCCAGGACAGACTCTGCTTCATGAGGAAGTTCCTGAAAGCTCTCTGCTTTCTCCAAAACTCGGCACTCCTATAAAGCTTCTAGGTCGTGATGATGTTGGCATGTGAGTCTCTCTTGTCCATTATCTCAGTCTCTCTTGATCTTGATTGCTGGCTAAAAGTGTGTCTTTTTTTTTGTTTTGTTTCTTATGAATCTCCAGTGATTGGTATGTACTTGAAAAGTCCAAGAGCGTGAAGGCGTTTCGTTGTGGAGAGTATGATGCTCACATTGAGAAAGCAAAGGCTTCTGCCGCTGCAGCGAGGGCTAGTAGTAAGAAGACTGTCAAATGTACTCGCCGAGAGAATGCCATTATAAGTGCCTTAGAGATTGAGAATGCTCATCTTGCAAAAGAAGACCATCCAGACAATAATTTGTGTAGTGAGGAGGAAGATGATGAGGTTACAGAATCTGAAGATAGAGGAGAAGCTGAAGATGAACTTGACTCAGCGCCAGAGCTATTACAATCTAGTATGTCTTCCCAAAATGTTGGAACTTTGGTGAAGGTGGAGCCAAAGAGAAGAAGAACACCGAATGACTCAGAAGATGATGGGACTGAAGGAACCAAGCGAATGAGAGGGCTTGAGGACATTGGAAAAGAACATGTGGGTGCTACTGTCTTGCATAGGCAAGAAATGGGTTCTATCTGTAGTGTAAACCTCAGTAATAGCTATATTGCTTCCAATGGGTACAAGGCATGCTCACCGTTGTCACTGAAAAGAAAAAGGTCCCAAGTCACTAACGCTAGTGAGTGCTCTAAAAGGAAAAACCGAAGCCGGCAACTGACAAAGGTGTTAGAGTGTACAGCTATGGTCTGTGTCCCTGGTACCTCTGACCAGCTTGTCACATCTGGATTGGAGCCTGTTGAATCCATGAAGAGTGTATCTGTTGTAATCAACAATAACTCAGATAGCACTGGGGTCTCATGCGAGAATGCTCCTGAGCATGTTGTTGGAGACTCACATAACAACAAGGCAAAAGACAGTGAAACTTCCAGCGTATCAGTTTCAGCGGAAGACGACCCTTCTGTGCAGTTATATGATGTTCCATTAACTGAAGGAGAAGCAAAACACTCTGCAGGTATCAATGGTTTTAAACCTTGTTTAAGTGCTATGTTTATGTTTGTACAGCTCTAGCTCCAAGAATCTACATGCTTTCACTGCTGTGAAGTAAAGAATTAAAAGCTTACTATTCTCTTCAAGTGGGTTTTGCCACATCATTAGACCGTTGTCTGCAAAAACTAGTAGCTTAGATGTTTCCTAATATTTAACTTGCTTCTGCAATGTTTTCTGCTATTATTGTGTGTTTCTCCACCTTCTTAGTATCCATAGGTTTAATATCTTTTTTTTTTTGGGTGGTTTGTGAACATTGTCACTTTAGGTTTTCCAGCAGCTTGCACCATTTCCTCATCAAGGGCAGCTCTTGTTTCCGCCTTGACAAGGCGGTGTAGTCATGATGTGTTTGTTAAGAAAGAGGCAAGAAATGGATCAGCTTGTGCAAATCCACCAGATACACAACTTGTCATTTGGAACTCGAACGGGATTGAGAAGAGCGCCTGTAAGTGGCAGCTAAAAGGAAAGAGGAACTCAAGGCAGATGAGTAAGAAACAAGAAGCGAGAAGAAGTGTGTACAGCGAGGAAGCTAATAATAACAGGCCACTGCTTCTTCCTGCGCTGTTCGAAGTGAAGATTGAAGTAAGAGCTAGCTGTAACAAACCACGTGTTCCATTGGTTTCTCGTATGAGTAAACTGAACGGTAAAGCTATTGTTGGGCATCCTGTAAGTGTTGAAGCCTTGGAAGAGGGATACTACAACGGTGGTGTGGTGAAGTCTCAAGCTGTTGTGAAGGCAAAGTCATTGTCTGAAAAGAAATGCAAGAAGAGGAAAACAAATGGTGCTTTTGGAAAGTCATCGAAGTCAAAGAAGAAATCGTCTTCCTTATCGGTAAAGACAAGAAGGCTCTCTACTCTGACAGAAAGAAGCAAGAAGCAGACAATAGAAAAGCTAAAGGAAACGGTTGTGGCTTGTATACCGTTGAAAGTAGTGTTTAGTAGGATAAACCAAGTGTTGAAAGGCTCAGCAAGACAAACACAACATCGAGCATTGCCATCTGCTGTCAAAACATGAGAGAGATGTGGCTTTTACTTCTTCTTTTTTCTGTTTGTTTTCCCTTTCATAGATCTGTAATAGGCTGCTTTAGGAGTGAAGCCATCACTGATGGGTTTTGCTGTTTTGGGTACACAAAGACTGAGACTTTTGAGTCATGCAGTGAGAGTCAAAACATGGGCAAATGTACATATAGCAGTAGTTAGTGGTTGAGATGTAAAACTGAGAGATTTAGAGGTTGGAGAGATTAGTGAAATTACTGCTTAGAGAGAATTTGCTTGTTTCAGTTTATTAACTCAACATTGTTTGTTTTTGAACTCTCAAGTTCTTGTCAGTGATGCAGAAAGTCTTCTCTTTACTTGCTCTGTGATATATCTTAAAGAGTCTCAGTCCTTAAGACGTTGTTAGTAACCGTTTAAGAGAGAATAAAGTTCAAAGCTTTTTGTTTTTAAAGATAGTGTTATTTAGCAGTGGAAAAGTTGACTCTAGGGGTGGACACTTTACTCAATATCCGAAGCCGCACCCGAACCCGAACCGAGATCCAAACCGAAGTAGCAAAATACCCGAACGGGTATTGAATTAGGGGAGATTGGATATCCGAACTCAAATAGATATCTGAAGATAACCGAACATATGTATAATTAAACTTATATTTCTAGTTTACATCTCTCATTTTATATAAAATATTTATATTGATATTACACATATTTTAAGTTCGTATGATATACATACAATTACGAAGAAAATGATTTGCTACTCACTTAAAATGCATGTCAAGCTTTTTATTTCAAGAATTAACAAAAAATTACGTCCAAAACTTAAAAACAATAATCAAATTAATGTCTTTTTAGTTTCAAAATGTTATGTCCAAATCTATTAACCATTCAATTTATTAAAAATAAAAAATTAATTAAGTGAAAGATTTATTCTTAAATACAAGAAATTTAAGAAATGATTTTTTTTTAAAATCTAAATATCTGAACCTAATCTGAAATAACCGAATCCAAACTAAAAATACCCGAACCTGATCCGAAGTACAAAAATACCCGAACAGGTTCTACACATCTATACCGAAATACCCAAAAATTCGAAATATCCGATCCGAACCCGAACGGGTATCAGTCGACTCTATGTGTGTCACTTGATATAGGCGTTTTGTTTTGCCTCTTGTTTTTTCAACATAGTGGATATTGTAGCATCCCCGATCCTAGATAGGATCGTTGGGACGAGCCATGGTGCGAGGAGACGCACCAGTCAGGTCATCAGACCTAAGGACAAGCGTGTCATGGCTCATTGATAAGGTTAAGGGCGTCAGGATACTGAGACTTAACCAGGATGGAGTAAAGAGAAGTTTGAGAGAGCTGGACAAGTGATCCGGAAGCTGGGTGAGGCTCGGATCAAGCTCACTCAGCTGAGAGGAGTGTAGAGCTAGCTCAGTCAGTACTGATTAGCTCACTGGAGCTGATGGACTAGCTCATTCAGCTGGAGACAACTAGTGGCCAGCTCAACTCAGCTTGGCGGAGTGTTCCGGTCCGAGACCGTTTAGCGGTTACATGGGCGGTTATGGAGGCTCGGTTAGGAGATGGGGCTGTGGCATGGACGATCAGCCTAAGGGCTTGGCTTTGGAACCATGATTGAAACCGACAGGATCAGGAGCAGTTGGAGGCAGTTGGGGACCGGTTGGGGCGGTTATTGCCGATTTGCAAGGGAGAGAGAGACACCTTTTCGGTTACAACTCCCACCCTTTCTCCCCCATGGCAGTTCCGACTCCCTCTCTCTATAAATACAGGGCCTTGGACTCAGATTTGCACACACAATTTCCTTAGGGAACCTCTGCCAAAATCGTTAGAGACATTCCCAAAGAAAGAGAGAGAGAACCGGCGATCCAAAGGGAGAACCGGCTAGAGTCTTGGCTGTTCCTGTGAAGACTTGATCGTGGAAGGCAAGGCCTGAAGAGATGGATACCAGACAGAGAGAAAAGGAGAAAGACAAGGAGAAGGAGATGGCGCCTGGGGAAGGAACGCCTAAGGTCAGTGGTGTGGCCGATGATCTGATCGGGCTTGTGGCCGGTTTGCTATGCGGCTACATCCATTCTCTCTATCTCTTTCGATCCGCTTATTCTGTATGTTTATTGTGTTGGATTGGATTGATCAGACATGGAACATTGAACCCAGGCCTTGGCCGGTTCAATAACCAAGTCCTTGGCCTTTGGCCAGACTGTCCATGATCGGATCTGATATTTCTGGGTCGATTTGTTGGAAACTGATTATGGGAATCTCTTAGTTGGGATTTATCAAGGATTATCATGAATTTTAATTAGTTTTTGCGAATTTATTTGAGTATGTTGATTTTTGGACAGAACCTAGATTCTAAGGAACCGAACCATGCTTTTCTAGACTTGATGTTAGGATATCGGCCTTATGTGTATGTAATGCGATTGGTGTAGTTTCAGGATCGGACATGGACCGTGGTAAAGGAAAGGCACCGTGAAGACTCTGGCCATGGGAAGATGTGTGGTGAATGGGTCATTGTAGATAGATGTGAAGTATTGATAGCCTATTGTGCAAATTGTGAACTTATGATAGACTAAGTGTGAATCTTATTAGTATGAACTTATGGATGATGTATGGATCTCATTTACATATATATACAATCGATTTGCCCCTTATGTTATTTTGTTAAGATTGAATTGTCTTGAACCTCAATGGAATTGAATGGAACTTAGAATTAAAAGACTTAGAACCGGAATCAATTAGTTATGGGATAAGTGTTAAGGCCGCAGATCAGATTGGGCTTAAGAGCCGGGATCGGGTCTTACAAGTTGGTATCAGAGCATGCTTGATTCTAGGATTTGTTTAGGTTATGTGTTCACCACACGTCCGGCTGTTGAGTCTCGCGGTTTGTTTGTATGGTCTGATGTTTTGTTTAGTTCTAAATATCTTATGAGGTTTATCAGTTGGAACTAACTTTATGTGTTTTCGCCTAAGGGAACTAAGAGGACCAAATCTCTGGAAAGGAGGCAGCAGGCGTTTCCGGACCAACAAGGGTGGATGGTACTAATCCGACCCAAGTGTTGCTACTAGCTCAGACAGGGTTGGTTGATAATGTGACCGGAGAGCCTATAGTGCCGATCGTTCCTACTGAGGTTCGAGTTGATGAGGTAGGCGACCAGCAAGAGCTGGTAAATGAGGATGGAGCTGAGTCTTCCCATGTTGGGGAATGGGCTGGACTGAACACTGGTTCGGAAGGGTTGGTCGAACCATCCATGAAGGATGTGTTGGCCGCGGTCCAGGCAATTGGCACACATGTATTGGCCTTGACTGGGACGTTCACTCCTCTGGTGAATTCCTTAGTAGGTCAGGTCGCACCAGCTCAGACAACAGCTCGTGCAACTCAGAGAACAGTTGGGATGGCAGCTCGTGTAGCTCAGACTGCTGCACAAGTGGCTCAGATAGCTGCTCGGACCGTCGAGGATCATGCAACGGTCGATGCAGATGTGATAGACCGTTGATTACCAGAGCGTGTTAGCTCACATATCTAAGTTGGGCACGAAGCAGTTTGCTGGTAGTGTTGATCCCATTGAGGCAGACGAGTGGAGGAGCAGGTTGGCTCGGAACTTCTGCTCAACTCGTTGCCCCGATAAGTATATGAAAGACATTACGGTTCACTTCTTGGAAGGTGACACACACAACTGGTGGTTGACGTTGGACAAACACACCAATGGGTCTATTGAGCGTTTCTCTGACTTTGAGGTCGAGTTCAACCAACCACAAGTACTTTCCAGCAGAAGCCTGAGATCGTCTAGAGTCTCAGTTCCTGGACTTGACTCAGGGACGTATGACGGTGAGTGAGTATGAGGGGAGGTTTAACCGGCTCAAACGTTATGTGGGTAAGGAGCTAGAGGATGAGACAATGCAGATTCGTCGGTTTGTCCGTGGATTGAGGGTCGAACTTCGAACCTACTGCTCTGTTGGTCATTTCCATACAGTGTCTGAGTTGGTGGAACGGATGGCTATGGTGGAGACTAACCTGGCCGAAGAGGCCAAACTGAAGTCTAGGAGTCACACGGCTTCTAGTGGATCCGGAGGCGACCAGAAGAGAAAGAGAGACTCGGCCGATGGAGGTAGAGCCTCAGGAGATAAGCCAGAGTGTCCTTCGTATGGAAGGCACCACGGTGGGGAGTGCTGGAAGGAAAAAAGAGCTTGTACCCGCTGTGGCAATATGGGTCACTTTGCTCGGGACTGTCCTTGACGGTCGGAGAACCATGGACAGGGCACGAGAGGTGATTCCAGGAGCTGTTACTATTGTGGGAAGACGGGACATCTACGCTGGGATTATCCCAAGATGCAAGCTGAGGCTAAGGGCGGGGGTTAGGCAAGCAAGCCAAGCCAGAACCGGGGCCAGACCTCAGCACCGCGAGTGTACGAACTGTCCAAGGACGCAGCCGAAGCTGGACCGTTCCTAGCGATCACTGGTAAATACTCTTGATTCATTCTTTTTCCATTCATTATAATTGAATGGTACGGAACTTAGAATGGATTAGATAATTAGAAAAGGGGGGTCTTATATAGGGACCCTAATTATTGGTAGTGTTGAAACACATGTACTGTTTGATACTGGAGCTACACACAGTTTTGTGAGTCCAGATATGATCGGAAAAGGGTTGTTCCAGATCGGAACGGAGGATGATCCTTGCATAGTGAATGCGTCCGGTGGGTAAGTGATGCATTCATTAGGGCGAGTAAAGGACATCCCGATAGTGATCCAGGATAGAGTTATGCCGGCCGGTGGGCAAGTGATGCATTCATTAGGGCAAGTAAAGGACATCCCGATAGTGATCCAGGATAGAGTTATGCATGTGGATCTGGTTGTAGTCTGCGTTAAGAATCACGAGGTGATATTAGGCATGGACTGGCTTGGAAAGAACCGGTCCACTCTAGACTGTCACAGAGGAAGGGTGCAGTTTGAGAGTGGGTGTGGACCCCCAATCTGGTTCCAAGGTATTTGTCCGACCTCTGGATGCTTAGTGATATCAGCAATCCAAGCAGAAAGGATGCTTGAGAAGGGTTGTGAGGCTTACTTGGCCACAATCGCCACTAAGGAGGTTGTAGGGGCTGGTGTCCCAGACGGGATTCCGCTGGTTAAAGAGTTCGAGGATGTGTTTCGGGCGCTACAGGGCGTGCCCCTTGATAGGGCTGACCCGTTCATAATAGAACTGGAACCAAGGACGGCCCCAATGTCCAAAAGTCCATATCGTATGACTCATGCCGAGATGCCCGAGCTAAAGAAACAACTAGAAGAGTTGTTGGACAAAGGGTTTATACGACCAAGTGTTTCGCCTTGGGGAGCACCAGTTCTTTTTGTGAAGAAAAAGGAATGTAGCTTCAGGCTGTGCATTGATTACCGAGGGTTGAATAGGGTGACTGTAAAGAACAAGTACCCATTGCCCCGGATTGATGAGTTGTTGGATCAGCTTAAGGGAGCTAAATGTTTTTCCAAGATCGATTTAGCTTCAGGATATCATCAGATCCCAATTGAGCCTAATGATATCCGGAAGACGGCGTTCCGGACCAAGTATGGCCATTACGAGTTGGTGGTCATGTCATTTGGTCAGACCAATGCACCAGCTGCGTTCATGAAGATGATGAATAGTATCTTCCGAGACTTTCTGGATGAATTTGTAATCATCTTCATAGATGACATACTTGTATATTCCAGAAGCAAAGAGGACCATGAGAAGCATCTCAGGGTTGTGTTGGAATGACTGAGGGAACATACACTCTTTGCTAAGTTGAGCAAGTGAAGTTTTTGGCAGAAGAGTATTGGGTTCCTTCGACACATTGTGTCTGACCAGGGCGTGTCAGTGGATCCGGAAAAGATTCAGTCCATACGAGATTGGCCACAGCCTAAAAATGCCACGAAGGTTAGGAGCCTTCTAGGGCTGGCCGGCTACTACAGGAAGTTTGTCAAAGGATTTGCGAGCTTGGCTCAACCTATGACACAACTTACGGGCAAAAACGTGAAGTTTTCCTGGACAGAGGGGTGTGAGAGGTGTTTCACAGCCTTAAAGGATATGCTGACGAGTGCACCGGTCTTGGTACTGCCTGAGGCAGAACAACCTTATGTAGTGTACACGGATGCGTCCATCTCTGGGTTGGGGTGTGTCCTGACTCAACATGGGAAGATGATTGCCTATGCTTCGAGACAATTGAGAAAGCATGAGGGAAACTATCCAACTCATGATTTGGAGATGGCGGCCGTGGTATTTGCATTGAAGATTTGGCGATCATATCTATATGGTGCTAAGGTGCAGATCCTTACCGACCATAAGTGCCTCAAGTACATATTCACTCAACCGGAATTGAATTTGAGGCAGAGACGATGGATGGAGTTTGTGACTGATTATGATTTGGATATTGCTTACCATCCCGGTAAGGCAACCTAGTATCAGATGCTTTGAGCCGTAGAAGGGCCGAGGTATCAGCTGAGAAGGAAGCAGATGTGCTGGAAGGAATGGTCCGGTCCTTGCATCTGAACACATTGGCCAGCGAGGACAAGCCTTTGGGTTTAGAGGCGGTGAACCAGGCTGATCTCCTTACCAAAATCAGACAAGCACAAGGCTTGGATGATAATTTACGGAAAGTTGCTCGGAATGAGTTAACTGAGTACCAGATCACCGCAGATGGAACCATTCTGGTGCGAGGACGAGTAAGCGTACCCAATGATAAGAGTCTAAAAGAAGAGATTATGAGGGACGCTCATAAATCCAAGTTCTCGGTACATCCTGGTGCCACAAAGATGTATCAAGACCTGAAGAGGTATTATCATTGGATACGTATGAAGGTGGACATAGCTGAGTGGGTGGCTAAGTGTGTTACTTGTTGGTTAGTCAAGGCAGAACATCAGGTTCCGAGTGGGTTGCTACAAATTTTACCCATTCCGGAATGGAAATGGGATCACATTACAATGGATTTTGTAACTGGTTTTCCCACTACCAGGAAAAGGAATGATGCGGTTTGGCTGGTAGTGGATAGACTCACCAAATCAGCACACTTCTTGCCTTTGAAGAAGTCAGATGGAGTCGACCAGATCGTGGTCAAGTACATGGATGAGGTTGTGTGGTTACATGGAGTTCCATCTAGCATTGTGTCGGATAGAGATTTGAGGTTTACTTCCCGTTTCTGTAAGGCTTTTCAAAAGGCTTTAGGAACGAGGGTAAACATGAGTACATCATACCATCCCCAGACAGATGGACAATCGGAACGCACGATCCGGACACTAGAGGATATGCTAAGGGCGTGTGTTTTGGATTGGGGCGATTCATTGGAAAAGTACTTGCCATTGGTGGAGTTTGCATACAACAACAGCTTTCACCGTAGCATTGGCATGTCCTCCTATGAGGCCTTGTATGGGCGGCCATGCAGGACACCATTATGCTGGACCCAAGTGGGGGAGCGCAGCATGATTGGACCAGAGATAGTAGAGGAGACGACTGAGAAAATTAAGTTTATACAAGACAAGATGAGGACAGCAGAAGCACTATGCTGACAAGCGTAGAAAGGATCTTGAGTTCGAAGTTGGGGATATGGTGTACCTGAAGATGATTATCTTTAAGGGAAGGGTAAGAGTCTCAGGAAGGAGGAAGTTAGATCCGGGATACTTGGGTCCATTCCGGATCGTTGAGAGGGTGGAGACAGTGGCGTACAAGTTGTACTTGCCGTCCAAGATGGATGCGTTCCACAACGTGTTTCATGTCTCTCAGCTAAGAAAGTGTCTATCGGATCAGGATGTTTTTATTCCAGAGATTCCATCTGATCTAGGAACGAACCTTACCTTAGAGACAAGGCCGGTTCAGATCATGGACAGAATGGAGAAGGCGACCATGAATAAAACAACCCAAATGCTCAAAGTAATATGGGAATGTAATGGTCGAGAGGAAACAGCTTGGGAAACATAGGCAAGGATGAAAGCTAAGTTTCCTGAGTGGATAAAACAGTTTGAGGATGAGGAACTTGGTGCGGATTCGAGGACGAATCCATATCAAGTGGGGAAGACTTGTAGCATCCCTGATCCTAGATAGGATCGTTGCAATGAGCCATGGTGCGAGGAGACGCACCAGTCAGGTCATCAGACCTAAGGACAAGCGTGTCATGGCTCATTGACAAGTTTAAGGGCGTCAGGATACTGAGACTTAACCAGGATGGAGTAAAGGGAAGTTTGAGAGAGCTGGACGAGTGATCCGGAAGCTGGGCGAGGCTCGGATCAAGCTCACTCAGGTGAGAGGAGTGTAGAGCTAGCTCAGTTAGTACAGATCACTCACTGGAGCTGATGGACTAGCTCATTCAGCTGGAGACAACTAGTGGCCAGCTCAACTCAGCTTGGCGGAGTGTTCCGGTCCGAGACCATTTAGCGGTTACATGGGCGGTTATGGAGGCTCGGTTAGGAGATGGGGCTGTGGCATGGACGATCAGCCTAAGGGCTTGGCTTTGGAACCATGATTGAAACCGACAGGATCAGGAGCAGTTGGAGGCAGTTGGGGACCGGTTAGGGCGGTTATTGCCGATTTGCAAGGGAGAGAGAGACACCTTTTCGGTTACAACTCCCACCCTTTCTCCCCCATGGCAGTTCCGACTCCCTCTCTCTATAAATACAGGGCCTTGGACTCAGATTTGCACACACAATTTCCTTAGGGAACCTCTGCCAAAATCGTTAGAGACATTCCCAAAGAAAGAGAGAGAGAACCGGCGATCCAAAGGGAGAACCGGCTAGAGTCTTGGCTGTTCCTGTGAAGACTTGATCGTGGAAGGCAAGGCCTGAAGAGATGGATACCAGACAGAGAGAAAAGGAGAAAGACAAGGAGAAGGAGATGGCGCCTGGGGAAGGAACGCCTAAGGTCAGTGGTGTGGCCGATGATCTGATCGGGCTTGTGGCCGGTTTGCTATGCGGCTACATCCATTCTCTCTATCTCTTTCGATCCGCTTATTCTGTATGTTTATTGTGTTGAATTGGATTGATCAGACATGGAACATTGAACCCAGGCCTTGGCCGGTTCAATAACCAAGTCCTTGGCCTTTGGCCAGACTGTCCATGATCGGATCTGATATTTCTGGGTCGATTTGTTGGAAACTGATTATGGGAATCTCTTAGTTGGGATTTATCAAGGATTATCATGAATTTTAATTAGTTTTTGCGAATTTATTTGAGTATGTTGATTTTTGGACAGAACCTAGATTCTAAGGAACCAAACCATGCTTTTCTAGACTTGATGTTAGGATATCGGCCTTATGTGTATGTAATGCGATTGGTGTGGTTTCAGGATCGGACATGGACCGTGGTAAAGGAAAGGCACCGTGAAGACTCTGGCCATGGGAAGATGTGTGGTGAATGGATCATTGTAGATAGATGTGAAGTATTGATAGCCTATTGTGCAAACTGTGAACTTATGATAGACTATGTGTGAATCTTATTAGTATGAACTTATGGATGATGTATGGATCTCATTTACATATATATACAATCGATTTGCCCCTTATGTTATTTTGTTAAGATTGAATTGTCTTGAACCTGAATGGAATTGAATGGAACTTAGAATTAAAAAACTTAGAACCGGAATCAATTAGTTATGGGATAAGTGTTAAGGCCGCGGATCAGATTGGGCTTAAGAGCCGGGATCGGGTCTTACAAGTTGGTATCAGAGCATGCTTGATTCTAGGATTTGTTTAGGTTATGTGTTCACCACACGTCCGGCTGTTGAGTCTCGTGGTTTGTTTGTTTGGTCTGATGTTTTGCTTAGTTCTAAATATCTTATGAGGTTTATCAGTTGGAACTAACTTTGTGTGTTTTCGCCTAAGGGAACTAAGAGGACCAAATCTCGGAAAGGAAAGGAGGCAGCATGCGTTTCCGGACCAACAGTGGCGAATGGTACTAATCTGACCCAAGTGTTGCTACCAGCTCAGACGGGGTTGGTTGATAATGTGACCGGAGAGCCTATAGTGCCGATCGTTCCTACTGAGGTTCGGATTGATGAGGTAGGCGGCCAGCAAGAGCTGGTAAATGAGGATGGAGCTGAGTCTTCCCATGTTGGGGAACGGGCTGGACTGAACACTGGTGCGGAAGAGTTGGTCGAACCATCCATGAAGGATGTGTTGGCCGCGGTCCAGGCAATGGGCACGCAGGTATTGGCCTTGACTAGGGCGTTCACTCCTCTGGTGAATTCCTCAGTAGGTCAGGTCGCACCTGCTCAAACAACAGCTCGTGCAACTCAGAGAACAGCTGGGACGGCAGCTCGTGTAGCTCAGACTGCTGCACAAGTGGCTCAGATAGCTGCTCGGACCGTCGAGGATCATGCAACGGTCGATGCAGATGTGATGGAGATCGACCCGCCAGCTCGGCCAGCTAAGAGAGTTGATTACCAGAGCGTGTTAGCTCACATATCTAAGCTGGGCACGAAGCAGTTTGCTGGTAGTGTTGATCCCTTTGAGGTAGACGAGTGGATGAGCAGGTTGGCTAGGAACTTCCGCTCAACTCGTTGCCCCGAGAAGTATATGAAAGACATTGCAGTTCACTTCCTGGAAGGTGACACACACAACTGGTGGTTGACGTTGGACAAACGCACCAATGGGTCTATTGAATTGTCTTGAACGTCAATGAAATTGAATGGAACTTAGAATTAAAATACTTAGAACCGGAATCAATTAGTTATGGGATAAGTGTTAAGGCCGCATATCAGATTGGGCTTAAGAGCCGGGATCGGGTCTTAGAAAAATCACCTTCAATATCGTGTCATCAAGATCAAACAAACTTAATATTCTGCAATTTATACAATTTAAAATAGAAAAAAATATATGCAAAAGGACAAAAATACAAATATAATACGTTGAACACGTTTTAAATGTGCGTTTGTAGCACTAGTTTGTATCTACAATAAATGGACCGGCCAACAAATTCAATTAGAACCATTCAATCTGTTTTGTTTTTTTCTTTCTGTTCACGTGTCACACTTGCCTAAAATGAAACTGAAATAATGAAATGATTTTTCCATACAGAAGAAAAAGATGTTGAAAGTTGACAAAAACAGAGATGTTGAAAATCAGACTACACTGAAAGTGAAACCCACTCTGTCAAAGACGTGAGCTTCTCTTCTTTGTCAACTTTTTTTTGGGTCAAAAACACATGTGGAGAATAGTTTGAACTGCACTTGTGTTGGCTTATTTACACCTTTTAGGTTTTTACACTTTGGGTAAAACTCTTTTCAAACAGTTATCAACTTGATTTTTTTTTTTTTTGTGGAATCAACTTGATTATATTATCGACGGAAAATCGGCCAACTTCAACTCTAAACCATAAACGTAAACCCTAAACCCTAAATCTAAACTTAAAACATCAACTTTAAACTCTAAATCATCAACTCTAAACCTTAAACCATGAAACATCAACTCTAAACCCTAAACTCTGTAACATCAACTCTAAACTCTAAACTCTAAACTCTAAACTTTCAAATCTAAACCCTAAAACATCATCTCTAAACACTAAACGTAAACCCTAAACCCTAAACCCTATATTTTTCTGAAATCCGAACCCTAAACCCTAAAACACTAAACCTTCAAATCTAAACCCTAAAACATCAACTCTAAACCCTAAATGTATACCCTAAACCCTAAAACTCTAAACCTTCAAATCTAAACCCTAAAACATCAACTCTAGGGTTTTAGGATTTAGGATTTAGGGTTTAGGGTTTAGAGTTGATGTTTTAGGTTTAGAGTTATTTTTTTAAGGTTTAGGGTTTAGAGTTTACTTTTTAGGGTTTAGGGTTTAGTGTTGATAGTTTAGGGTTTAGTGTTGATGGTTTAGGGTTTAGAGTTGAAGTTTAGGGTTTAGGGTTTACAGTTGATGTTTTAGGGTTTAGAGTTGAAGGTTTAGGGTTTAGGGTTTAGAGTTGATGTTTGAGGGTTTAGGGTTCGTATTTCATAAAAAAAGGTTTAAGATTGATGGTATAAGATTTAGGGTTTGTATTTCAAAAATATATTGTTTACGATGGTTTAGGGTTTAGAGTTGAGTTTTAGGGTTTAGAGTTTGAATTTCGAAATAGTATAATTCGAAAAAAATTAAAAAAAATTTTTTTTAGAATTTTATTTATTTAAATATTTATTTATTATATATATAAGGAATATTTTGCCACTTAATAAAAAAAATATTTTTGAAAATGTCAATTTAGTAATGGTAAAAGTGAAAAGTAGTAACATGAAAATGGTAAACTGGTAATTTCCCTGAAAAAGAAAAGAGTGACCAAAAGTTTCAACCTGATCGTGGATTGGAGGATTGAGATCAGTGGAGAAGAGAAAGTAGTTGAAACTTTGAATTTGATATATATATATATATATATATATATATATATATATATATATATATATATATATATATATATATATATATATATATATATTATTATATACAGAGAGTTACATGAATTATTGAGAGCAATCGCAGAGTGATTAAGGGATTGAGCAATCGATACTGACTTTGACATAGATACGTTTGATATATTTGACTGTCATTTATTGCTCTTGGTAATTCGACGAAGAAGAAGAATGAAGAAGATAAAAAACGAGTCGGGTGAAAGAAGAAGAAAGAAACAAGGTTGGACTATTTACAGGTATGGGTTTATTTAAAATTTGATTTTATATTGGTTTAACTGGTTAAAAATGATTTGGTTAACAATAAACCAACTAAAATCATGGTTTATGTGTAATTAAATTTAGAACCATTGATTTAGGGATAAATAAATTTATATTTTTCAGTTCAAGGAGAAATACGTTTATAACTTTAAATTAGGGGAGATTTAGCATTAGGTCATAGTTCGGTGGAGACACAGTGCTATATGATATTTTTTTTTTTGTCGATTATATTATTAAACCTTCTAGGCAAAAACTTCTAAACAATTAGAACTAGCAAAACAAATATAGAAAAATGATACACCAGTAGGGATCCAAAATAAACTAACACAAATCTATCTTGCGTGTGGATGACCAAAGATTTTTTATATAAAAGTTTCATACTTGCTTTTGGAATAGTTGAATCTCAAGGGAGATAATCTTTGTATTAATCCAAAACCACCACGTTTCAAACTGAATTGGAAACGATTGTCACTCTCTTTTTAATATTCCAGTAGAAGTCCCCGAGACGAGACAACTCTTTATATTGCTCTATTGAAAATAATAGAGTCAAAGAGATTACCTTTCCATAGAATTTCGTGCTGTCTTTCGAAGTAACCATAGTTTGCAGCAAGAACTCCATCACCATCAAATGAAGAACCATCAACGATTGAAGCCGGTACGACCCCTCGCCACCATCCGCAGTAGATATATCAATTACCTTTTCTAAACGGTTCAATTGAACCGAAATTTTTGTCTTACCAAATCTATTGGAAGAAACATACAAAAGAACAATAAAAAACTTTGCCAGATTTAAAATAAATTGACAATCAAATAAACCAAGTGATAAAAAGTAAAGCAAATAAAAAATAAAGAAGCAAAGCGAATCAGACAAGCTGATGTCAGAGTTATAGAAGCCTCTGGCCATCGGGTTAAAACTAAAAAAAAAATCTCTGTCTTTTTCTCTTGACGGCTAGGAACCTAATCGTTCTTAGACCACCTCCATCGGGAGGCTTTAGTTAGGGTTCCTTAAAAAAAACTAAAAAAAATAAATTAAAAAATATGGAAAAGAAGAGAATCGGTGCTAAACACAGCACTTTAAGAAATGGTAAGGACCTCATACGTGTCTATTTCTTATTGGGTGATGCCTTTTATGCAAAAAGGAAGAGAAAAAAAATTTGGTCTTTTTTCGTCGATGTTTCCAAAGTTTTTGTGCAAGAAAAATCGAATCGTTTGTGGAGAGAGAGAGAAGAGACGATTGGATCAAAGTGAAAAGAAGAAGATTTGATTTGTATCCGAAGGGGTTTACAGCAGCGGCAGGAGCGCGATGTAGAAGATGGATTACATCCCTCCACAAGGCCCATCGAATAACATGCCCTAGCCCGGCAAGCTTGACCAGTTTAGTCGGCTTAAGCGGCTAAAGATGTCGGCTCGACCCCAGAGTACTTTTAGCCGATCAGTTAAGCCGATCAAATATACTCGGCTTAGAGAGAACAGTACCAAGGCCCGCATACTCGGCCTTTAGCGACATAGCCCAAAGGACGACACGATTAGGGCATCACGGACGAGGACACTATAAGAAGGGATGAGGAGACAACGAAAAAGGGACTTTTTGGACAACTTACACACTAAGCGGATAGATTTAGGGTTTCCCAATCATCTCTTTGATCTGGTTGCTTAAACCTTCAGTCTTGTCTCCTTACTTCCCGTTAATCTTGTAACCCCTCTGTTTGATTCTACTAAAAAAGTCTTTAGTCACCCCATTTTCTAAGTTCATTATTCTAATCGACTGAATCCTGTACAAAAAATTGGCACCCACCATGGGGCTGACTAAAGCAACGTTCTAGATCTACATGGCTCAAGACGACGCCGCCTTCGGCGCTCCAGGCGAGGAACCGACACCCACGCCTGCGGCCGCGCCACCCATCACCTCAGATTTCATGAGCTCCGTCATGGCTCGACTTGTTCGCCAAGACGAAGTCCAAAAGACAACCAACGACCAACTCACTGCGTTGGTCGCGGCGCTCACAGCTCCCGATGGACAGACGAGCCGTCCCCAGCAGATACGCCGCCATCTCTTCAACACAAAACCTACAGCAACCGGAGGCGACCACGCCTCCGACGACTCGGAGCCCAATGAAACCCTTCTCGCCGACGCTCCCCTAGCAGGTTCAGATCTCGCAACGATACGCGAGATCGCAGAGCTCAAACTCAGTTTTCAACAGATGAGCGAGAAGATCCACCAGGTCACCAGCGCAGCTCCACAAATCGAGAGCGTACTCGCCGCAACCTCGCACACTCCTTTTACTCGCGCGCTAACTAGTGTGCAACTCGGAAAGAAAGAGAAGTTGCGCCTACCCGAGTACAAGCCCGGCGGAGACCCGGTGGAACATATGACGGCTTTTAACATCGCAATGGCGCGAGCTCAACTCCCTGACGATGAAAGGGATGCAGGTTACTGCCAGCTGTTCGTCGAGACTCTCCACGAGCAAGCCCTAACTTGGTTCTCCCAGTTGGAGGAGAACTCAATCGGATGTTTCCGCGACTTATCAGCAGCCTTTCTCAAGACGTACATCATTTTCACAAAGCGCAGCGCCACCGCCTCTAGCTTATGGAACCTCAACCAGAAAAAAGACCATAGCCTGCGCGAGTACATGGAGAAATTCAAAGCCGTGGTGTCAAAGATTGAAATCCCAGACGGGATCGCCATCGACGCTCTGCGCAACACCTTGTGGGTCCACTCCAAGTTCCGAGAGGACCTATACTAGAACCCAACTACGTCGCTCCATGACGCTATCGCGCGCTCCGATAATTTCATCCGAATGGAAGAAGATACCAATGCAATTCTCAGCAAGATGTGCACGCCCAAAGCTCCAGCGGCTAAAAACACTAATACGCGACAAGAACTGCGCCAGCACGCTCCGAAAGACAAAAGCGGTCGCAAAGACGGATATATGTATGTCGTCAACGAGAATAGCGTGCCGATCTCTACTCTCGTAGTTCGCGGAGAAGGGTGGAACAAGTGGGCAAGAGAGCTTGAATCGCCCGACAAACCAATCGATACAGTTTGCACCACCCAACCTACAGCGGGAGCCGGGTCAGCAGCGGGGCCTTCCAGGACCGTCGATCTCACCAAGCATTGCAAATATCACGACGTCAAGGGACATGATACCACAGAATGCAAGTCACTCTACGCGCATTATCTCTCGTCCCTTGCGAGCGGCGAATTTAAGTTTGAACCCTTGAAAGCTAAGCCAAAGAATGGCAAGAGCTGGACCAAGAACAAGGAAAGGAGAGCCCAGCGCAAGGCCACTGGCAAAGGTCGACAAAACGACACTCAACGGCGAGATGACGAGGAGGAAACCCCGAAGGATAACGGTGAGGGAGACTCCTCAGCCGACGAAGAGCACCCAGCTAATCGCAGACGCATCGAGGTTATACTCTCTCAGCAATCTTTGTCGTCCGACGACGATAACGATAATGCGCCTGTACTCGGAGATCTGAGGGATGTCCTGAAACGGAAGTTCAATTCCGAAAATGATAGTAGTCCCAAGCACAATGACCTCCGGACGATGCTGAATATACGGAAGTCTCGACGTATTTCGACAGGCAACGCTAACACCAATGAAGGGCCAATTAGCGACCTCCGAGATAAACTCAACGCTGGCATATGCGACCTTCGCATACAACTCAACCGTTCGAAACCAATGGACTTACGACGACAGCTGGAGCGAGCTAAAGGTCATTCTCAACCTCCAGCGCATGACACCAGCGTATCCACAGACCTGCGCACCTTACTAGACTCTAAGCGAGTACAAACGGGACAGTCGTTGAATGTCATCATGGGCGGCTCCCCTCCTAGCGGAGAATCTGTTCGCTCTGTGAGAGACTACCGTCGACAAGTCGCGACTTCCCAGAAGTGGCCGACTAAACCGACAAGTCATCCTCCGATAACCTTCTCGCCGGATGATGCGGAAGGAGTTCACGCCCCCCATAACGATCCTCTTCTCGTCGTCCTTGGAATTGGAGAATACGATGTCACCAAGATCCTCATTGACACCAGAAGTTCCGTCGACCTCATCTTCCGAGGAACTCTGTAGAAGATGGGAGTCGATCTTGACGACATAAAAGCGTCCTCCAGAACGTTAACCGGATTCAATGGATCCTCCGAAACTATCTTGGGAATGATCCGCCTCCCGGTACGCGCGTGCGGCGTTACTCGAACAGTTAAGTTTGCTGTCGTAAGCACGAAAGCTCCGTATCACGCTATACTCGGCACCCCTTGGCTACACTCGATGCAAGCCGTTCCTTCCACCTACCACTAGTGCGTCAAGTTCCCTGGCACGGACGGAAAGATAAAAACGTTGCGAGGTTATCAAAAGGCCGCTAGGGATCTCCTAGTCGCCACAGTCAAACTTCAACAGTCATCTCTACCCGTTAATTCTGTGTCTCCCCCAAGCTCAAAAGTCTGTTCCCAAGAAAGCGAGGTTCTCGAGTTACCTATTGACGACGCCGATCAAAGTCGAACCGAAAGGGTTGGTGCATACCTTTCCGAGGAAATGCAGGAGTCAGTTCTGGATTTCCTCAGAAAGAACGTGTCTACATTCGCTTGGTCTATGGCATACATGAAGGGCATCAACCCAACTATAATGACTCACGAACTAAACGTCGACCCAACGTTCAAACCTATCCGCCAGAAGCGACGTAAGCTCGGCCTTGATAGGTCGAGGGCCGTAAACGAAAAAGTTGACAGGCTACTCGGCGCGGGTTCGATCGCTGAGGTCCGCTACCCCGAATGGTTGGTAAATCCGGTAGTCGTCAAAAAGAAAAATGGCAAGTGGCGCGTCTGCGTCGACTTCACCGATTTGAATAAAGTCTGCCCAAAGGATAGCTACCCTCTTCCCAACATTGACCGTTTAGTCGAGTCTACGGCTGGAAACGAGATGCTGACCTTCATGGACGCCTTCTCTGGATACAATCAAATAATGATGCACACGGATGATCGCGAGAAGACAGCCTTCATCACAGATACGGGAACCTACTGCTACAAGGTCATGCCGTTCGGTTTGAAGAACGCCGGAGCAACCTACCAACGACTTGTGAACAAGATGTTCGCAGATAAGCTGGGCATCACCATGGAAGTGTACATCGACGACATGTTGGTTAAGTCACTCCATTCCACTGATCACCTCCGTTATCTGCAAGATGCTTCGAAACTATCAACAAATACGGCATGAAGCTGAACCTAGCAAAGTGCACATTCGGAGTCTCTTCAGGCGAGTTCCTTGGCTACATAGTCACGCAGCAAGGAATCGAGGCGAACCCGAAGCAAATATCTGCGGTCCTGAACCTCCCAAGTCCGAAGAACAGTAGAGAAGTGCAACGGCTCACGGGCAGGATAGCTGCTCTAAATCATTTCATCTCCAGATCCACCGACAAGTGCATCCCCTTTTACGATCTCTTGCGAGGAAACAAGAAGTTCATTTGGGATGAGAAGTGCAAGGATGCATTTACTCAACTCAAGCAATACCTGACAACACCTCCAGTACTCGCTAAGCCGGATGTCGGTGATGTTCTATCTCTCTATATTGCGGTGTCACAAGCTGCAGTCAGCAGCGTTCTGATAAAGGAAGAATGCGACGAACAAAAGCCCATCTTCTACACGAGCAGACGCATGACAGGACCAGAGAGCCGATACCCGACTCTGGAAAAGATGGCTTTAGCAGTTGTCGAGGCAGCAAGAAAGCTTCGACCATATTTCCAGTCACATTCAGTGGAGGTACTGACTGATCAACCTCTCCGAACGATACTCCAAAACACCAACAGATCTGGCAGACTCACGAAGTGGGCCATCGAACTCGGCGAGCTCGATATTACCTACAAGAACCGCACAGCGGCGAAGTCCCAAGTCCTTGCGGACTTCCTGGTCGAGTTGGCCCCAGAATTGGAACAAGATCTTATACTTCCAAGCTCAAACTGGACGCTGCACGTCGATGGATCATCGACCAACAAGGGAGCAGGTTCCGGAGTCCAACTACAGTCCCCGACCGGAGAGCTAATCAGGCAGTCTTTCAGCTTTGGCTTTCCCGCGTCAAACAACGAAGCAGAGTACGAATCTCTGATCGCCGGACTCCGCTTAGCAAAAGCCTTAAAAGCTAAACGACTAAGCGCCTATTGCGACTCTCAATTAGTCGCCAGTCAGTTCAGCGGCGACTACGATGCCCGCAACGACCGAATGGACGCGTATCTCAAAATAGTCAAAGCCTGGCAGCAGAGTTTGAGTTTTTCGAACTCATCAAAGTTCCAAGAGGCGAAAACGTCTGCGCCGACGCCCTCGCGGCCCTTGGCAGCAAACTTCATGATCAAGTTAAATGCACCATCCCGATACATCGTATCGAGAAACCAAGCATCAATATATTAACCGACCAAACACTCGTCGTTGGCCCGGTCATCGAACCCGCTACCCCAGATGACGACGGATTTGGTCCTGATTGGAGAACTAAGTTTATCGACTACCTCTCGAAGGGAGAACTCCCAAACGAAAAATGGGCAGCTCGCCGACTAAAAACACGCAGCGCCCATTACGTCGTTCTTGACGATGAACTACACCACTGGACCGCAAGTAAAGTGCTCCTAAAATGCATTCATGGCGACGAGACAGCAAGGGTTATGGCAGAGACGCACGACGGCGCTGGCGAAAATCATTCGGGCGGACGTGCATTAGCAATCAAAGTAAGAAGCTTAGGCTTTTTCTGGCCAACAATGAACGCAGATTGCGAGTCTTACGCGAGAAGCTGCGACAAGTGCCAACGGCACACACCTAGTATCCATTGTCCAACCGAAATGTTGCGAACAACCACCGCTCCGTACCCGTTCATGCGACGGGCAATGGACATCATAGGACCACTTCCCTGTTTCCGCCAAAGACGCTTCATCCTCGTCCTCACCGACTACTTCACCAAATGGATCGACGCTGAAGCATACGCTCAAGTCACAGACAAAGAAGTCCGCGGTTTCGTCTTGAAAAATATTATTTGCCGCCACGGTTTACATTATGAGATCGTTACCGATAACGGATCACAGTTCATGTCAGGCAATTCCAAGGAGTTCTGTGGCAAATGGAACATTCGACTAAGCCCCTCCACTCCTCGTTACCCGCAAGGTAATGGCCAGGCAGAATCCTCCAACAAACTCATCATCAATGGCATTAAAAAGCGTCTGGATCTGAAAAAGGGTCATTGGGCTGACGAACTCGATGGAGTCTTGTGGAGCCATCGCACAACCCCGCGAGGATCGACTAAATCGACACTTTTCTCCCTCGCCTACGGCGTAGAAGCCATGGCTCCTGCTGAAGTAAACGTTTCAAGCCTCCGACGTTCCAAAATGCCTCAATACGTCGAGCTGAACAAGGAGATGCTACTGAATGCCCTTGATGAGATAGAAGAACGACGAGGTCAAGCTCTGCTGCGCATCCAAAATTATCAACATCAGATAGAGAGTTACTACAACAAAAAGGTCTGTGCCCGACCTCTGGAACTCGGTGACCTCGTCATGCGCAAAGTGTTTGAGAACACTAAGGAGCTAAACGCCGGTAAACTCGGCGCCAGGTGGGAGGGACCTTACAAAATCATCAAAGTCGTCAAACCTGGCGCATACCGACTTCAAACGTCGCGCGGAGAAGAAGTTCCCCGATCATGGAACTCGATGCACCTACGACGTTTCTACTCGTAGGTGTATTATTTAAAAAAAAAAAAAAAACGAGTAGATGCACCCCCGTGGTCACTTCTACTCGACCGAGTAAATGCGCCACTCACGGCCACTTTTACTCGGGGAAAATGAACTACGAATGGCTTGATCCTCAACCGAGGTACGTAGGCAGCCTTAACAGGTCCAGCTGTAACAAAATCAAAGTTAAAATCTTGTTTAGTCCCCGACCGAGTAAATAATGATTTTCGTACTTAACGGCTCCCGAACCTCCAGCAGAGGACACGTGGATGCTCACATTCCTTTGCCTATAGCTATGTCCTGATCAGACACTTGGCTTAAGGACCATACGGTCACGAGTCACCTACGCCCAAAAGCGTTGACCGGCCAAACAGAGTGAATCTTCGCCTTTCTTCGACGAACGAGTAACGGATTAGCTACCCGGTTACTCGAATGTCACTGAGGAAACAGATAAAAGAACCTTCCACTCTCGGATTCAATTCCTTGTTTTCGAAACTTGAACAAACGCACTTAGTCGTGATCTCAAATCGAAGTACAACAAGGTCTGAACAAACCCCTTTTAGCGGGTTGTTTCGTTATCTACTTGCAAAAGCTAAAACTCAGAAATCTAACGTTTCTAGTCGATTATATCGCGAAACTATAAAGATAGCTGAAAAATTACTTAGACAAATTGCAAGTATAGATAAAGGAACGCAACAAAAACATAAATTAAAAGACATATGTCTAAACGTACAACAAGGGGTCTACCAAGACCACAAACACAGAAATATATAAAATACAACATTCTAAGAAGGCTCAGTCGGGTCCTCAGCAATGGGAGCAACTGTCTCTTCCGGTCGAGTCGAGGTAAGAAGGTCCGCACCAGGAGGAGAGCTTACGGCATCTCCCTCGACGACATCGTCGGTCTTATCTTCCTCACTTGGGCGTGATCGCGATATCTCTCCAGCATCGTCATCCCCCTCTCCGTCTTGCTCCCCCGACGAAGAATCCGAGACGACAACAGGATCTTCAACGCCCGCCTTCTCAACCCCTTCTTCGGCGACTGGAGTACCTTCCTTGGGGATCTCCTCTATGCCCTCCTTCTCGCGTGATTCCCTACAAACGCCCTCTTCGGGGACCACGACTTGTTCCGTCGGGGCCGAGGTGACATCACCCAGCGGCTCCTCAGGCATCTCTTCGGTCACCTCACGCAAAGTGATAAGCTGAGAGGCTGTCTCCAGACTGATCAGGTTCACATTCGACCCGTAGGGGTCGAACGTTCTCCTGAACCTGTCTTCCACAAAACGAGAAGGGAGAACAAGCAGAGAAAGGGAGAAGTCTCTGTCGGCCAGCGGACTTACTCGCAGCTTGGTGACTTCAGCCCTCATAGAGCCTTTCCTGCTCGGCAAACATGTCGATCATGTCTTGCGGGATTTCTGTTCCGCTATCCCTTATCATCTCAAGGCATTTCTTCGTCCCCGAGGCTTGCCCGTACAGGTTTTTCGCCTTCCCAAGGGCGTCCAAGCGAGCAAAGTGATCTCGTACGCGAGTAACGGAACGATTCGCCTTCTCGATCATAGCTGCTTCGACCTTTTCCCTTTCTCGGGTGACTTCAAGGCTCCGGGAATCCTTCAGACGCTGTCTCTCCCTGACCAACTTGTCTACTGCGGCGTCCCTCTCCGCGAGTAGCTCAGTCTTCTCCTTTTCAAGGCCCGCAGCGATCCCTTCCAGATGAGTCTTCTCGCGGACCAACTCCTTCTTCGCCGCCCTGTCAGTCTTCAGCTTGTTCTCAAGCTCTTCGAACTTAACTCGAAGGACTTCCTTCTCCTTTGCTGCCTTCTCATTGCCCTGCTTAAGCTCAGCTCTCACTCTGTCGATGACCTTCAGCCTCGTTGCAGCAAGTTTGTCCGCAGCTCCCAATTGGACCATTGTCTGCTTCAAGGTAGTATCGTACCTTTCGACAAGAAAGTTCATGCTCCCATCACTCTGCAAAGCAGTAAGGAATTGATTAGTCAAGATGGCTGTGTTCGACAATTTCACAAGGAAATACAAAAGAGATTATAAAGGGGAAGCAAGATTACCCGAGCTCTCAAGGCAGCGGCGTCGATGTACTCGTCTGTAAAGAAAAGGTCCTCCAACTGCGGCATTTCCTTCGTCCCACCGCGAATTTGGCGCGTCAGCTCCGCGCATCGAAGGGGATTAAGGATCAAGGGAGTTTTCTCGTCATACAGAAACTCCACACGATCGGGATATTCAACTCTCCCCTTTTTTAGAAGGGAGCCCTCCAAACGAGGACCCCTACTCGTAGAAGAGCCAGGGACCGACTCCTTTGTGCCAAGACCTTCCTTTTCTTCTCTAAAGGCACGTTAGGGGTGGCATCATCCTCCCTAACGGCATCGATTGGGGTTAGCACGACGACTGAAGAACCAGGCTCAACTCCAGCGGCCTTCTTCTTAGTTTTCTTTTTGGGATGCTCTACGGGCACCGCGTCGTTCGTAGCGGTCTCCTCATCCCGGGAATTCGCCTCGTCGCGTGCCCGCTTTTTCTTCTTCTTCTTTGTCCCTTGACCCTCAGAAGACGTAGCGAGAGAATCAGACAAAACCGGAGAAGCCTCATCCACTGGTTTCTCCATCGTCTTCTTGTCTTTCTTCTTCTTTTTGGGACTCGGAGCAGAAGGCTCGACGCTAACGCCCTCGTCGTTTGAATTGGAGGCTCCCTCCTTTGAAGCCCCACGATCCCCGGAAGCTCCAGCACCTCCAGAGTTAGTCGTCTCCGAAGGATCAACGGGAGCCGACTACTTCGACAGCAACTGCAGCCTTCCCTTCAGCAAGGCGCTCAAATCCGGAACTCCTTCCATCTCCCTGGCTTTGTTAAAAAGCTTCTGTTGTTTCCGAGTAAACAGGGAAAGACGCGACTTGCGGGGACCAAGGATACATGGAAGCCTCGACTCCCAATCAACTGCAAAAGACAAAGGTTTAAGGTTAAGGAATCATTGAGCCTACCTTGACAAGTCGAAAGAGTTTCTAGAAAGCAAACCATGAGTCTACCTCTAGCGATTCTAGCTTGTTGATGACGAATCCACTCGCGACTAAGGTCCGGCCAACAAAGATGACTATGCGTTGCTATCGCTTGCGCACTCTCAAAGAACTTCTCCGGGTAGGCGATCGTATTCAGGTGACGAACTGCACAAAAAGCAAAAGAATAAAAACGGTTAGACTCGTCGAGTAAAGAACAGACAAACAACAAGATTTCTACCAAGTTCTTTATTCCATAAAAAGCGGAAGTCGTCCCCAGGCGGTTCTTCAAAAGCATGCTTGTCGGATTTGATGTAGAAGTACGCACGCTGCCAGTCCTGCGTCTTATTTGGATGACCGGTCAGAACGTTGTAACTCGCACGCATCTTCACCGAGAAAATCCCGTTCGGCTCCGCCTTCGTGAAGGTAAGCTCTTCGAATACCCTCACACTCATCGAGATGTCCATCTCTGCCGCCATAACCATCAGCATGACCGCTATACGTAATGACCCATTCAACAACTGAGAGATAGCAATATCCCGGCGGTACGCGTACGAGGTGATCAACCGGGGGATCAGGAACCAGAGCTTGGTCTGATCTTTGAAATAGGACTCATACATGCATTGATACCCAACTGGAGGCGACCAAGGACGTTGTTCAGTAGATGGAATGAGATAGGTAATGCCAGTACCGCCGCACTGTCTCAAGAGATCTTTCACAGTCTTGTCGGAGGAGCAGGAGCTAAACACATTCCCCCACGATTGAACTCGCGGGTCGCGTAGTACTTCAGAAGGAAGACGGGGGAGCTCTTCAAAGATCCCACCCGGATGGTAAATAACGGGACGACAATCAATCTGATCATAAGGAATGCTCTGCACCACAGGACGACGCTCCGTTTGGCCAGAACGAACCCCCCGTCGAGCCCGCCTTCGAGGCCTTGCGACTGATCTAGGCGCTTCAGAGCCACTACCGCTCACGTTTTCACCCTCGTCTCTGAGGCTTCCCTCAACCCCAACGCATTCCTCGTCTTCGACTCGCCCTTCTTCTTCTTCTTCACGAAATTGTCGGTGGGCGTCAGCGACTAAAAGGCGCTGAGAAAGGCTCATGTTCTCTGTATCCCTAAGCGCGTCGCGGTGAATCAGCTCAAACTCGTCTAACGGGTTACCATTCGCGTCTTTAGCCGGACTCGAGGAATCTGCGATATCTTTCCCTTTCTCTTCACGAGACAATCGACTCTTCGAAGCCATGTCTACTAACTCGGGGGAACGACTAAACCGGAAATTAAAATAAACCACGCTATCCTTGAGGCGTATCTAGAGAGAGAAAGTAAAAGTAGAGAGAAGGGAGAGAAAGCGGAATACCTGAACTTGCAGAGAAGAATGACGAAAGCGAAAGGGAGGAGCCAATTTATAGCAAAAACAAGGGCACATCCTCCGAAGCGCAATCATTAGGTCTACAGAAGCCTAAATGGGTCTCAAAGGCCGCCTAAATACCCAAAGGCTTACTCGTGACAGTTCTGTTTCTCGCTCAAACCGATCTCTAATTGAGATGCCCGACCAAAATTAATCCCCGATTTTGGTCTAAACCGGTTTTCTAACGTAAACCGATGAGATAAGCTTGAGCTCTTATATCGGGATAATTCGCCGACTGAGTAAAACGTGCCTCCGCGACAAAAACCTCGGCGAGCAAAGCAGATCATGAAGAAGTACTACTCTAAGCGACAATAAAACAGCGTGCGACTAAACACACTAGGACCTGTTATACGAACGAACCTGACCCACAAATTCACTGAGACCGCTACGCCGCTCACAAGTGAACTGGGGGGGGGGGGACTTATTGTAGGAGATGGATTACATCCCTCCACAAGGCCCATCGAATAATAGACCCTAGCTCGGCAAGCTTGACCAGTTTAGTCGGCTTAAGCGGCTAAAGATGTCGGCTCGACCCCAGAGTACTTTTAGCCGATCAGTTAAGCCGATCAAATATACTCGGCTTAGAGAGAACAGTACCAATGCCCGCATACTCGGCCTTTAGCGACAAGGCCCAAAGGACGACACGATTAGGGCATCAAGGACGAGGACACTATAAGAAGGGATGAGGAGACAACGAAAAAGGGACTTTTTGGACAACTTACACACTAAGCGGCTAGATTTAGGGTTTCCTAATCATCTCTTTGATCTGGTTGTTTAAAGCTTCAGTCTTGTCTCCTTACTTCCCGTTAATCTTGTAACCCCTCTGTTTGATTCGAATAAAAAAGTCTTTAGTCACCCCATTTTCTAAGTTCATTATTCTAATCGACTGAATCCTGTACAAACACGCGAGCAAGTAGGGTCGGCGGAACGAGATTATGATTCATTTTCCGTTAAGCTATTCAACGGAAACTACGACGAGGAACTTGGTGTCTTCATCAACTTCTTTGTTACCGACGAAGACACATCTCAAGAACAGCTTCTCTTCTCCTTCCTCTGGTAATGCAAACTTGTGTTGTGCCTCCCTTTGCTTAGATGATTGTTGCTTCTGAGCTCAAAAAAAATTGTGCCTTTTGTGATGTGTTCTTTTGTTTTATGATTATCTTTACTGTAGTGATGCTATTAAGAGTGTTCGTGATTGTAAGAGACTTTATGTCTGTTCTAGATACAATATGCAAGTAAATGGAGGTGACTAGAGGAGAGAGTACTCTGGCTTAGGTTTTAAGTGTAAGGAAGATACTAGAATCTTTCCTGGACTGATGATGCATTGTATTGCCTCCTTAATTAGTTATGTACTTATGGTTTGTATGAATCGTTGGTTCAGTGAGTTCTTAAGTAAAATTTTACTTTGTTTCTGTGAAAGGTATTGTTCCTATTAGGCCAAATGAATCAACAAGAAGATGAAAACTGGAGTCCTTGAGGTATGTATGCTTTCTCTTCTCACTCAGCTTAGCCGTATGTGTATGTATCCTTTTCCGTTTTCCCGAAATTGGATGCGTATGTAATCATTAGGTAGTTGCAGAGCATGTTGAAATATTGAGTCATGTGAGGTCAAAGCTTGGTGTCACGACTAATAAGAAGAAGAGAGTCGGTCCGGTTCCGGGAGTGCAAGTAGGATGGTTGCAGAGCATGTTGCCACACAGTCCGCAGCTCTTCAAACAAATGTTGATGGTCTCTGGTTTTGACAAATATTACCAGATAGCAAAGTACATATACGATCTTTGGCTAAGTCAAGTGTATAATCTCAAATGGATTTACTTTACATTAACATGAAAAGCTAGGAAGATTAACATAATTTAAATTTAATAATTAACCTTTTAAAAAAATTAAGAACTTCAAAGGGATTCTCCCATTAAACCTTCATAAAACTAATTATATTAGCAAGAATTCTTAACTTTATAAAGTACACACTTAACAATTAAACTAATGGTTAGAACCCATCAAAAGTTCTAACCATTGGAGATGCTCTTAGGTTTTTTATCCTAATATATGATAGTTACGAGGGGGGAAATATAGATAGTTTTCCCATTATGTAAAGTCATTATTTTTAAAATTCACGTGTTGTCTTTGGCTAACGCTATTTTCGGATTTAGATACCGCTTTTTGCTTCCTGTTTCCCTGCTTCATCATCACGCAGAGAACTCTCTTTCTCTCTCTCTCTTCGATCTCATCTTTCCTCAATCGCCTGGTTTCTGAACTGAATCGATTGAAGCTATGAGTCTCTGCAAATGGGTTTCCTTTCTTTTAATCATTCACTTACTCAACTCGTCTCAGATTTCATCTTCATCTTCTTTAACCTCAAATGGGTTTTCCCAAATCCCTTCAAAGTTTCTTGCTTTAGCTAAAAGAAGCGATTTTTATGATTGGATGGTTGGGATCAGAAGGAGAATCCACGAGAACCCGGAGTTGGGTTACGAGGAAGTGGAGACGTCTAAGCTCGTTAGGACAGAGCTGGAGAAGATGGGTGTGTCTTATAAGTACCCAGTTGCTGTTACTGGTGTTGTCGGATACGTTGGAACTGGTCAAGCTCCTTTCGTTGCGTTGAGGGCTGATATGGATGCACTTCCTATGCAGGTAACTGATTTTGACTTGTTCACTCCCATCTTCTTCGTGGAACATTTAAAAGAGGTTTTTACCAAAAAAAAAAAAAACATTTAAAAGAGTAGTTAACTCACTGTAATTTAGTTGAGTTTAAGTCTATGTGAAATATTTCATTGTATTTTTATGCAATTCTATTAAGTCTATGGATGCACTCCCTATGCAAGTAACACTCAAAAGAGTAACATTTGTTCTGTGTTCTTCTCCATGAAGGTTTTGGTTATATTTGCATGCCTCTATGGAGTAGTTAAATCACTGTAATCTCGTAAATGATTTGTTGAGCTTAATTCTCTGTGAGATCTTTATTGTATTTCTCTGGACTTAGACTTGGTTTCTAGCATTTGACTCATGGCTGGATCTGGTCACAACCCAATGAAACATTTGCCTTGTCCCCCAAAATTTTTACTGGTTATATGTAAATATATAGGTAATGAAAAAAAAAAAATTATGAATTTTTAAAGAATGTTTATAGCCCAAAATCTCAGATCCTGTTCTGATCTGATTTGTAGTTTTATTTTCTTCTGTGGGTTGCAATGGCTTGTATTGTTGGTGGAGTTATGCGAAATGTTACTGTATTTTGGGTGGATTCTTGTTTAACAGATGGCGTTGGATTGTGTAGGAAATGGTGGAATGGGAACACAAGAGTAAGGTTCCTGGGAAGATGCACGCTTGTGGACATGACGCTCACACTACCATGCTCCTCGGTGCTGCAAAGTTGCTTATAGAACACCAAGATGAGCTACAGGTTGGTGTAAACTTTTTAAAAAAAAATTAATTAAAGATCTTTGGAAGCATCCTGATCTCTCTACATTTCCTGGACCATCTTAGGGTACAGTGATTCTAGTTTTTCAACCGGCTGAGGAAGGAGGAGGAGGTGCAAAGAAGATTGTGGAAGCTGGAGTATTGAAGGATGTGAGTGCAATCTTTGGATTACATGTTACAAATCAGTTGGGGTTAGGCCTAGTAAGCTCAAGAGAAGGTCCATTGTTGGCTGGTAGTGGCTTTTTCGAAGCTAAGATAAGCGGGAAAGGAGGTCATGCAGCTCTTCCTCAGCACGCCATAGATCCGATACTGGCAGCTTCAAACATTATCGTTACCTTACAACACCTCGTTTCACGTGAGGCAGATCCTTTAGACTCGCAGGTAGAACATAACATAATCTTCTTTGGCTCTTTCAAGTGTCTCTTTATGGAATGTGTTGATGTGTTTGCAGGTAGTTACAGTTGCTAAGTTTGAAGGTGGTGGTGCTTTTAATGTGATTCCAGACTCTGTTACCATCGGTGGTACATTCAGAGCCTTTTCAACTAAAAGCTTTACACAACTCAAGAAAAGAATTGAACAGGTCAGTATACACTTATATAATATTTGTTTCGTCCCAACGGTTATTCGAACCGGAGACAAAACTTTTTAAACTCTCTTGTGGTGGTTCCAATGCTTCAGGTTATTACAAGGCAAGCGAGTGTGCACATGTGCAATGCAACAGTTGATTTCCTTCAAGAGGAGAAACCTTTTTTCCCACCTACCGTTAACGACAAAGCCTTGCACATGTTTTTCAAGAACGTTTCAGGTGATATGTTAGGGACTAAGAACTACTTCGAGATGCAACCGTTGATGGGAGCAGAAGATTTCTCTTTCTACCAAGTATCGATGCCTGGACATTTTAGCTTTGTTGGAATGCAAAACGAAGCTCATTCACCAATGGCGAACCCTCACTCGCCTTATTTTGAGGTCAATGAAGAAGTACTACCTTATGGTGCTTCTCTGCATGCTTCCATGGCCACAAGATATCTTCTTGACTTAAAAATTTCGTCGCCGAGTAACTCTAAAGATGAACTTTGATGTCCTCTACAGGGTAAACAGTTTTAATTCTTGTTTCTTACAGAGGCTTCCATGTAAAGATCAATAAAATTTTTATGCAAATGTCAAGCTTCTGTTAAGGATATCTGCAGAACCTTACTGCAAGAAAAGCCACAGTGATTGGGGGGGGGGGGGGGGGGGGGGGGGGGGGGGGGTAATGAGAGAGTTGTAGAGAATGTTATTGGAATGTAAACATATGTTTTCTAGTATAAAATGTATACAGTTTCATCATTCTATTAGGTTTTTTTTACATTTTATTAATATATGGTTTTAGTGTGAAACAAAAAGCTGAAACCGTCAAATTACAGAGGATGTCAATGTTAAGTTTACGCTTATGTTCCATTAAGATAACAGATCACATGAGACTTATCTCAATACATTCATCAGACAGACATCGAGGGTTTACTTCTCTAAATGTGTGACTGCTTCTTCTGCTAAATTTATATGTGTAAATGGTCAGATATGGAGGAAGGGGTTAAAGATAATGCTGCATCACCTCCTAAACCAAGACTCACAAACCAATCTAGGGATGTTTTGTCGATGCGTCTCCTTCAGATTTTGTTATTGTTTCTTCTTTTGTCTCTTGGGATCTCTGTTGTTGGTATACACATGATCAAGTTCTTGAATAATCACCATTTGGATCATGTTTCTTCAACCACTTTGATCTCTATGTATGATCATGGAACTGTTACTTTAGAGATTATCATCAGGCCTCCTTTGAATGTTTGGCACACAAAGAATGGTTTGTTCTGCTTTCTGAAAAATGCATTCCTCTGCGCTGTTTCAGCTTTGTCTATAGTTGTGTATCTAAATCAAGATATAGTTTCATGGGTTGTGCTGATGAGAAAGACCTGATGGAAGAGGAAGATACAGAAATGGAATGGAACCAGAGATTACACTTAGTCATTGGAGAAAAGGGTCTCAGTGGTTTGAAATTAACAGGAAACTCGCTCTTGAGATTGTTCAAGACATCACTTACTATCCCAAATTCGAAGAGTTTTGTAAACCTCCATGTTATGTTCATGAACATTACTTCTTTACAATGCTGTCTATTGAAAACCGGATTTTGCTGGCTAATAGGACACTGAAATGGACAGATTAGTCACGCGGTGGTGCTCATCCAGCTACTTTTTGGCAAGTCTGATATAACGGAAACTTTTCTAATAGAGCTTCCGGGAGCTAAAGCCTGTCTCTGCAATGATCAACACACTCAAGTTTGTTATCTCTTTGCTAGAAAGTTTTCTCCAAGTTCATTGTAGCCATTATTGGAAATTGCACCCAAGGTTATTGGGTTCTAACAGATTTTTGATCTTGGTTTTGTTATTATTAGTGCTTCAGTTTAGATTATAAGCATCATATCATCTGATAACTATTAATTAAGTGTCTTCTTCCTTGGGATATTATAGGTATAGTGGTGGTTAAACATATTTTTGACCTGACAGATTAGTGAATAATAAGAGTTTGAGTTCTTTTATTAATGCCCTAGGAAAGCTCTCTGTCCCGATTTTCGAGGCCGCGCCGCAACCGTTCCTCCTCGACGCTGGTCGTGCCCCTGGCCGCCGGCGTCGGGTCCTCAGCTCAGCCTGCTGCTCTTCACCGCTCTCTGCTCTTTCCATCGTCACCTCCAACTTCAATTCTTGTGTCTTTGTCGTCTCTTACGCAATGGTTGCCACGAATCGCTTCACCGTCGCCGTCTCTCATCCTCCACTCGTCCTCTCGTCACCTCTCATCCTCTAAAAGCGAACAGGAGCACCGGATCTAGAACCACCAGATCTGCTCATTTTCTTAGAACCATGAAGTCTCCGCTTGGTGTACAACCAAAGCCTCCTCTCCTCCATCACGTCTCTTCACCATCTCAACCTTTTGAACCGCTGGTCATATATTCCCTCGGACAGCTTCATTCCAACAGATCTCTTGACGTGAGCTTTCAAAGTTTTGTAATGGGCTTGCGGTTTAGCTCAGGTCTCAATGAAAGCTATGGACTCCAATACTGTAATATTGGAGTTCACTTTCTCAGTTTGATCTCAGTTCGCGTCCTCTCATGGATTATCGTCAAGAGCATCGCCCCACCTCCGCCACCTCGCCTGGTCACTCCATTCCCTTCCGAGATCTGCTGCTACTCAACCGCTAGCTTCACTCGTTCGTCGCATCTCACCGCCGATACAGCTTATGGACTACCCGACATATGTTTTTGGCCGGGCCTAGCCTATTTATGGGTTTGTGAAGGGCTTTTACGAAAGTCCACTCATTCATGGCCCGCTAAGAGCTTCCCTTTGTCGGATGTTATAAAATTGAGACATCGCTCCTCATCCGAAGCATCATGCCGGTCCACGGTTTGTCGTCTCGTCTCGTTCAGAGTTCACCTAGCCCCAAGTTCATGAGTAGTAGATTCAAATCTAGGCAAAGGAGGTCTTTCTCTATGGTTTTTAGCTATGTTTCTGGAGTCACTCACCTGTTCTTGCCGCATATCAGTCCTTATCTTCGACAAAGTTCCATTGAGAACTCGGGACGAGCTCAGCCTCCATTGTTCCTAGACAATTATTTTTTAGTTGAAGCAAAGGAGAGTGTGTCATCACCGGTGTTTGTGTCTGCCAACCGTTTCAAAACTGATACACCTTAAAAGGATCACTCGACCGGATTTGAAAAAAAGATATGAACTCCAAGAGGAGATCTGATGGAATGAGGGGTCGCACAAAGGTTGCGGAGTGGCCTTTAATATTCCCGAACCAGATTGTTGCCGAATGTGACTCACCGGTCCAACAAAGAGGAAATCTTGAACCGTTGCTTGATATGACTCACAAGACCAACAGACAAGGGCGTTTGCTTGGAGCTAGCTATAGCTACACCAAGAAAACTAGAAAAGTTCTAAACAAAGAACAAAGAGTAAAGACTCAAAAAGAAGTTGAAAGAAAATGGAATGATTTTATTGATAGAAGTGTTTACGTATTTATACTACTTGAGGAATAGAAAGAGACATATGAATGTATTAAAGATAGACTTAGTAAATCGAATCTGACTAGAATTTTGAAAGACAATGTATTAAACTCTTTAATTCCAGATCTGGTCAAAAATGACTCTTCGGCTAACGTCCAGGTTCGTCTGAACCAAGTGGTTCCTTCGCGGTAAGGAGCAGGACGGGCGTGGCGCGTTCCGGACGGTCAGCCGGGTAAGGCTCATGCGCCAACTTGGTTCCAGCACGACCCAAGTCCTTGGACAGTTGTAGAATCCGTGACTTAGAGAAATTTTGATCATCAAAGTTCAAGAACTGATCATACTGGCCGGCTGATCCATCAGTACGCTCATCGGGACACTCGGCTCGGATCAGACGGACCAAAAGCGAAAGACTATGGTCTCTCTCGATTTCCACTCGACCCAAGTGGGTTCCGGTTCGACCATCAGTCTTGGCTTGGCGAGTTGGTCGGGAAAGACGGGCTCCGGTACGGTCGGTTTGGTCATCTGGACATGGTTCTAGCCTTAGTTCTTTTCCGGCTGCGTGCGGGTCGATCCGGTACACGGCTCGGTGTGTCTGTCTGGAACGGTCGTCTGCCTGAACCTCGGTTGGAATGATCTGATCGTCCTGTTCTCCATCCTGGCATGGTTCCATGTACTGAGGCGCATCATTCCCTCCCTCTTGAAAATGATTTGTCCACAATTCTGGATCATCTGCAAGAAAAGGAGATAAATCAGAAACATTAAAGCTTGAGGACATGTCATACTTACCTTGCAAGTCAAGCTGATAAGCATTGTCATGGATTTTCTTAAGAATCTGAAAAGGACCATCGACCCTTGGCATGAGTTTGGACTATCTTTCTTCCGGAAATCGTTCCTTCCTAAGATGAACCCAAACAAGATCACCCTCCTCAAAAATGACCTTCTTTTTCTTCTTGTTTGCCTTCCTTGTGTACACCTCGGTCTTGGCTTCAATGTTCGCACGAACTGTCTCATGCAACTTCTTGATTGTATCAGCTTTCCTCTTGCCATCTGTACTAACTCTTTCACTCAAAGGCAAAGGCAAAAGATCAAGTGGAGATAAGGGATTGAAACCATAAACAACCTCAAAAGGAGAGAATTTAGTAGAAGAATGCAATGAATGATTGTAAGCGAATTCAACATGAGGCAAACATTCTTCCCAAAGTCTAAGATTTTTCTTAACCAATGACCTAAGCAATGCAGACAAGGTTCGGTTCACAACTTCAGTTTGTCCTCAGTTTGAGGATGACAAGTGGTGGAAAACATCAATCTAGTTCCTAGTTTAGACCATAACGTTTTCCAGAAATAACTAAGGAACTTAGCATCACGATCAGAAACAATAGTCTTAGGCATCCGTGCAATCTAACAATTTCCCTAAAGAATAGATCAGCAACTTGCACAGCATCATCAGTCTTATGACAAGGTATGAAATGAGCCATTTTAGAGAATCTATCGACCACAACAAAGATAGAGTCTCGACCAGATTTAGACCTAGGCAATCCAAGCACAAAGTCCATAGATATGTCTACCCAAGGATGAGAAGGAATGGGAAGAGCAGAATACAAACCTTGGTTTTTAGATTTAGACTTGGCTTTCTTGCAAACCACACATCGGCCACAGATCCGTTCCACATCCTTCATCAAGCTCGGCCAATAGAAGTGCTCATTCACCACCTTGTGCGTTTTCTTGACTCCAAAGTGTCCCATAAGGCCTCCTCCATGAGCTTCCCTGAGAAACAATTCCCTCAAAGAACATTGGGGCACACACAAACGGTTATCAAAGAATAAAAATCCAGAAGCTTGATAGTACTTTCCATAGGCCGTTTTGGAACACTTTATGAACACTTCTTTGAAATCCGAATCAGTTGCATACAGATCTTTGATAAATTCAAAACCAAGCAACTTTGTTTCAAGAGCTGAAAGAAGAACATACCTCCTGGACAAGGCATCAGCCACCACATTGTCCTTACCTTGTTTGTATTTGATCACATAAGGAAAGGTCTCAATGAACTCGACCCAACGGGCATGTCTCTTTTTCAGCTTCTGCTGACCCTTAAGGTGTTTCAAGGACTGATGATCAGTGTGGATCACAAACTCTTTTGGCCAAAGATAATGCTGCCATGTCTGAAGAGCCCTCACCAAAGCATACAACTCCTGGTCATAAGTGGGGTAGTTGAGCGTGGCTCCTCCAAGTTTCTCACTGAAGTAAGCAATGGGTTTCCTATCCTGCATGAGAACAGCACCAATACCAACACCCGAAGCATCACATTCGATCTCAAAAGTCTTAGAGAAATCAGGGAGAGTAAGCAAAGGAGCATGAGTTAACTTCCCTTTTAGAATCTGGAATGCCTCCTCTTGGGCTTGTTCCCACTTGAACCCCACGTTCTTTTTTATTACCTCAGTAAGCGGAGCGGCTATGGAACTGAAATCCTGGACGAACCGTCTGTAGAAGCCGGCTAGGCCATGGAAACTTCTTACTTCGCCCACGGTCGTTGGACTCGGCCTATCTCGGATGGCTTTGATCTTTTACTCGTCCACTCTAAGTCCATCAGCACCTACAACAAAGCCTAAGAACACCACGTGATCTGTTCCAAAAGAGCATTTTTCAAGATTTGCAAAAAGTTTTTCTTTCCGTAGAACATCAAGAACAGATTTCAAGTGTATCTTATGATCATCAAGATTCTTGCTGTAGATGAGAATATCATCAAAGTAAACAACCACGAAATGACCAATGAAAGACCTCAAGATATGATTCATCAAACGCATAAAAGTGCTAGGTGCATTAGTAAGACCAAATGGCATGACAAACCACTCATACAATCCTAGTTTCGTCTTAAATGCAGTTTTCCACTCATCACCTTCTTTCATTCTAATTTGGTGATAGCCACTTTATAAATCAATCTTAGAGAAAACTGATGAACCATGCAACTCATCTAGCATGTCGTCAAGCGTAGGAATGGGATGCCTATACTTTACCGTAATGTTGTTGATGGCACGGCAGTCCACACACATGCGCCAAGATCCGTCCTTTTTGGGCACTAGGAGGACAGGCACGGCACAAGGGCTGAGGCTCTCCCTGATGTGTCCTTTCTCCAGAAGATCACCAACCTGCTTCTGAAGTTCTTTGGTTTCAACTGGGTTGGTTCGATAGGCTGGCCGGTTCGGTAGAGAGGCTCCCGGGACAAAATCGATCTGATGTTCTATGCCTCGAACTGGTGGCAATCCCTTAGGATTCTCATCTGGAAAAACATCAGAAAAGTCCTGCAAAATATCTAGCAACTCACTCGGAATCTCCGGTGCAAGGTCAGAAGAAAGTGAAGCCATAAGAGATTCTTTATACACAAGTAAAAGAAATGGCTTTTGGGAGTAAAGAGACCTCTTAACCTGACTTTGTTTTATGAAGAAGTTGGAGTTTCGTTGAGATGACTCAGGCTCGTCCGGCTTAGGTTCCTGGTCACGGTTCTTCTTGAGTTGGACCTGATCTTGGTGAACCTCTAATGGAGACAAGGGCACCAGCGTGATCTTCTTTCCTTTGTGGTCAAAGGAGTGTCGGTTTGTGAAGCCATCATGCACTGCTCTCTTATCAAACTGCCATGGACGGCCTAGAAGGATGTGACAAGCGTCCATAGAAAGAACATTGCAAACAACTTCATCCTCATATCGTCCAATGGTAAGAGGGATCGTGACCTGTTCGTTGACATACTGTTCACCGGTTTCATTGAGCCATTCCAATCTGAAAGGACGTGAAAGAGGTCGAGTAGCTAGCCCTAGCTTCCTGACAAGAGTATCACTAGCAACATTAGTACAACTCCCACCATCAATGATCAAAGAACAAACTTTTTCAGAGATTAAACAACGAGAATGAAAGAGATTCTCCCTTTGTTCTTTTTCATTGGTTTCGGGCTGAACACTCAAGGAACGTCTAGTAACCAGTAGTGGTCCGTGAGCTGGATAATCAAAGCAATCCTCCTTATCAAAGATCGGCTCAGAATCAATGTCGAAAACCGGGCCAAGGTCGTCGTCCGTGTGGCCGTTAGCATGACCGTCTGTCTCATCGAAGATGGGACCGTTCCAAGCCTTCCTCGCAACAAGTAATGGTCCATGATGTGGGTAGTCAAAGGACTCCTCTTCCTCATCAAAGGTAGGACCAAGATCCTCCTTGTTCTCTTGCTCGTCCTCGGACTCAACCTCTCCATTTTCCATGAGAATCATTACTCTTTGGTTCGGACATTTGTTGGCATAGTGTCCTAGGCCTTGACACTTGAAGCATTTGATGTCTCTTGCACGGCTAGGATTCTCAATAGCTTTTCCTTTGTCAACACGAGCAGGAGCATCAGTCTTTAAAGCTGTATTTGTTGTGGCAGAAGACTTACCTTTGTCTTGATAACTTGGCTTAGGAGTAAAGGACGGTTTAAGAGCAAAGGCCGGCTTTGAGTAGCTCTTTCTTTTGACCTGTTGTTCGATCAGGATGGCTTTGTGCAACATTTGCTCCACGGTTCCATACTCTTGAAGCTCCATGCGATCTTGGATGTCTCGGTTAAGGCCAGAAAGGAACCTAGCCATAGTGGCGTCCACGGGCTCGTCTACATCGGCCTTGATCATCAAAGTTTCCATCTCCTGGTGGTAGTCTTCCACGGACTTAGTGCCTTGAAGTAAGCGTCGGAGTTTCTGGTGGAGATCTCGGTGATAATGAGCAGGAACAAATCGTCTCCTCATCAGCATGGAAAACTCATCCCATGTCTCAATCGGTCTCTCACCTGTTCTCCTCCTGTGGGTCACAACTTGATCATACCAATTAATAGCATAGCCAGAAAATTCAGTAACAGCTAGTCTAACTTTCTTAAGTTCATAAAAGTTTTGACAATCAAAGACATGTTCGATTTTTCTTTCCCATTCAAGAAAAACATCAGGATCATTTTTACCCTCAAAAGGTGGGATTTTTAGTTTCAATCCGCTTAAGCTATAATTAGCACGTTCATTTCTAGCAAATGGATTGGCATCACCTGGTCCCTGGTTTCTGTGACCCCTCCTATGTCGGTTTATGGATCGGTCCTCGTCCTCATGAGAGTCCTCCTCTCGGATCTCATCATCAGACCGGTTTGGCCTCCTTGGGCGATCTCTTCTGGCTCTGGTTCGAGGACGCGGCTGTTGACTGTTCTGGATCTCATCTAGCCTTAGATGGATCTGCTCAAGACCTCATAAGGTTAGTAAAAGAATCATTCAAGGCTCGCATCTGCAAGTTAGATAAACCGGCCACTGAGTTTCCGGGTCGGCTCCTTTCGTCTTCACTTCCCATGGTTCCTGAAACTTCTTAAACACAAAACTTTAGATAAAAATACCTCACTCTCTCAAGTGTTTTGATCTCACCCACACACGTGTTTCTCTCAGATTTTTGTTGATCACTCACAAGTCTTGTACTCAAGGTTCTACGAGATCTAATCAAGGAATTCCAAGGGACAAACTTCAAGCAAACAAGGTAATAATTTTTTTTTTTTTTGTAAAGAGAGAAAGATAAGAGATTTAGCTTTTAGAATCCGTTTTAACCACCTCAAAGGTTGGATTTCTCCTCAGCCAGCAGGCTTTCTCTTCCACCACCAATCCACAAATCGAACTTGAAACTTTTTTTTCTTTTTTTTTTAAATCGTAGATCTTTTTTTTTTTTTTAAATGGATGGTAATAAGGGGCCCGGATTCAAGATAGATAGAAGAAGAATTTTTTTTTTTTTTATGAAGAAAATGGTAGATGAGAAAGATGAAATGAAAAGAGATACCGGAAGAGTGGCTCTGATACCACTTTGATACACCTTAAAAGGATCACTCGACCGGATTTGAAAAAAAGATATGAACTCCAAGAGGAGATCTGATGGAATGAGGGGTCGCACAAAGGTTGCGGAGTGGCCTTTGATATTCCCGAACCAGATTGTTGCCGGATGTGACTCACCGGTCCAACAAAGAGGCAATCTTGAACCGTTGCTTGATATGACTCACAAGACCAACATACAAGGGCGTTTGCTTGGAGCTAGCTACACCAAGAAAACTAGAAAAGTTCTAAACAAAGAACAAAGAGTAAAGACTCAAAAAGAAGTTGAAAGAAAATGGAATGATTTTATTGATAGAAGTGTTTACATATTTATACTACTTGAGGAATAGAAAGAGACATATGAATGTATTAAAGATAGACTTAGTAAATCGAATCTGACTAGAATTTTGAAAGACAATGTATTAAACTCTTAAATTCCAGATCTGGTCAAAAATGACTCTTCGGCTAACGTCCAGGTTCGTCTGAACCAAGTGGTTCCTTCGCGGTAAGGAGCAGGACGGGCGTGGCGCGTTCCGGACGGTCAGTCGGGTAAGGCTCATGCGCCAACTTGGTTCCAGCACGACCCAAGTCCTTGGACAGTTGTAGAATCCGTGACTTAGAGAAATTTTGATCATCAAAGTTCAAGAACTGATCATACTGGCCGGCTGATCCATCAGTACGCTCATCGGGACACTCGGCTCGGATCAGACGGACCAAAAGGGAAAGACTATGGTATGTCTCGATTTCCACTCGACCCAAGTGGGTTCCGGCTCGACCATCAGTCTTGGCTTGGCGAGTTGGTCGGGAAAGACGGGCTCCGGTACGGTCGGTTTGGTCATCTGGACATGGTTCTAGCCTTAGTTCTTTTTCGGCCGCGTGCGGGTCGATCCGGTACACGGCTCGGTGTGTCTGTCTGGAACGGTCGTCTGCCTGAACCTCGGTTGGAATGATCTGATCGTCCTGTTCTCCATCCTGGCCTGGTTCCATGTACTGATCCATGTACTGAGGCGCATCAAAAACCCTCTGAATAGGGCCCCTCTTCGTCGGTTCATATCCTGACTTCAGTATGTTCTTCGGAACATCAGTTTCAGGGTCTCAAGTGAAGCATCTTTATGGGTATCTTCACCCCTTTAACACCTCTATCACTCGTATTATCGTAGTAGTCTTCGTTTATCGTTTGGCCGTCGAGTTTACTTCCAGTTGTAGTTGTTTAACCCTTTTGGATATTTAAATTTAATATAAGAGTTTCCGTGACAAAAAAAAAGTTATTTTATTAGTCCTTAGGAATTAGGATTAGAAGATTTCTCATGTTTCATGCTTAGAGGTATAAAGTTTAGTTTACTAGAATTTTATGAAGAATTGAGGTAAATTCATTTGAAGGCAGTTGTTTTGGCATTTTCATTTGCATCTCCATGGTGTAAAGGACAAGTGACTACAACTAAATGGGAATCAAGAAATACATAAACTGGAATCTTGATGAATAGGTAAATAGTATTGATTTACACTTTCATAATAAGAGAATGTGAGTGCATGAGGAAACATAAGAGTCTGAAGATAGTTACACAAAGAGAAACTCATGTGGTACCTTATAATAATTCTTCATGTAATCTACCGAGCTGTTGGGTTCACATCAGTATCAAAGGTCATGCTCACTTCTATAGAACTCTTTGAGTCCATGTCCCTACTCGCTCCTCCTCTTGAGTTTTCAGATGCAAGACACTCTTTTAATCCAATAACAACTTGAGTCATGGTAGGTCTTCTCGTTGAAGAAGGATTCAGACAAGACATTGCTAGTTCAACAGCTTTCCACACAGAACCAGAATCATAATCTCCATTTAGACTTGGATCCATAATGCTTATTATGTCTCCTTTTATAAGCATTAATCCCACCCATTCTGCAATATGTGCCTTTTCACGGCTTTGATCGATCACATGTCGGTTTGTGATGATCTCCAACAATACTATTCCAAAACTATAAACATCACTCTTCTCTGTCAACCAGTTTGTTCTATAGTATCTGGAATGAATTAGAAATTTTTTTTTTTTATCAGTTTTCTTTCTCATTGAAAAACATGTATAATCTTTTTAAGAAGTTATACTTACTCGGGATCTAGATATCCAGGAGTTCCAGCAACAACTGTTGACACATGGGTTCCACCTTCAGTTGGAAATGACCTTGAAAGCCCAAAATCAGCAAGTTTGGCCTCAAAATGTTCATTCAACAGTATGTTTGTAGTTTTGACGTCTCTATGAACCATTGGTGGTGTACAACCATTATGCAAATACTCAAGTCCTATGTCACAAAATCAGGAAGGTTTAATCAAATGAAAGCAAAAAAAAAAAAAAAAACAAGCATCAAAAAAATCATAGAAATAATATTACCTTGTGCAGAGTCGATGACTATTTTTAGTCTTGTTCCCCAATTTAAAAGAAAGCGGTTACGTGTTCCTGTGTTTTAAATAGAGAAATGTATATATAAAATTACAATAATACAATTGGTTATTATTTATTGTAATTTTATGATATCACCATAAAATTACAATAATACAATTGGTTATTATTTATGTCTGCTTACCTGACATATGTTCTTTTAAATCTCCATTGGCCATGTATTCATAAATGAGAGCCAACTTATCATTTTCGTCACAATATCCAACAAGACCAACCAAATTCTTGTGGTGAACTCTAAGAAGAAGTTCTACCTAAACACCAAACCATAATTCAAAAAATTTATGATATTAAAGATAGTTTCGTTAAAAGTAGTGATGAAGGTGAGAAATCTACCTCAGCTTTGAATTGTTTGTATCCTTGTGATGATGAATGGGAAAGAATCTTAACAGCTACTTGTTCCGTACCATTCACAACACCATGATAAACGATTCCAAACCCTCCTTTACCGAGGACTCTTTGGAAGTTATTTGTCATTGTCATAACTTCTGAGTAAGTAAATCTTCTATTCTTTGTCATTATTGCCTGTTGAGATGATCTACCATCTGATGATTGCATATACCATGGATTAATATGTATGTTTTGATATCACTCATGAGTTTATTTTTCGACTGATACCTTCAAGTTTTGACGCTTTTTTCTTTCTGAGAACAAGGAACATGATGAATGCACCAATAAGAACGGCTAGTGCAGCAATTGATGCAGCCACGGGTACAATGATACTATTTTTCTTAGGTTTATTCTCTCCAATGTTTACACATGAACCACCTGTGCAAAGCAGATGAGGGTTGTTGTCGACACTGCAAAATGCAAAGTGTTGTTAAAGATGACAAATACATCAATTTGTGTGATAGCAACTGAAAAGAAAAAGAAATAATAGCTTACTTTAACTTCATTCCTTTCTTCTGAAGAACTGAAGGAGGGACTGAGCCAGTGATATTATTACCACTTAAGTCTCTGATATAGTAGATAAGCCATTAAAACATTAACAATCATGTTTATAAGGAGAACGCCTAGCCAAAAGAAAATGTCAAAATGGTAATATCTCATGAGAGACTTACATGACCAAAAGTGATTTTATGTCAGCTAAAAATTCAGGTATTTCCCCGGTCAAATTGTTATTTGACAAGTCCCTACCATCAACAAAGAATAAAACATATCAAATGTTATCCATATCCAAAGTCTAAACAAATTTTAAGCTTGGTAAACCGTGAAGATGCTTACAACTTTTCCAGGTGAGTAAGGTTTTGAATTGCTTGTGTGATAGTCCCAATTAGTCCACTTGAAGATAAGTTTCTGGAGACATAAAATGTGAGATATCCAGTTCAAAATTGACATAAACCTTAAAAGCAAATAACTATTGAATGATCTATCTTACAAGGAAGTTATTATTGGTGGAGTAGAATTATCCGAGTTATCGCAATTTAGACCATCCCACAAAAACTGTATGGGCACACATGGGTCTCCTTGCCAACTGATTCTATCCAGTCCATAACTATCTTGAACATTCTTGATACCGTAAACTGCGATTGTAAAGCTTGATGTTATCAAGAATCAATACACAAAAATGTAAAACATTTGTAGACACGATCAAAAACTGAAATCTACATACCATCATCTCCATCTGTCTCCATTTGCGGGAAATTAATCTCAGTGAAAGCCTCAATAGCATTAAGTAGAGGAGGAAGAGTTGATTTCGATGTCCTAACAAGCTGTAAAAGACATGCCCCTTCATCACATTCCTCTGGTTTTACGTCGAGTACTGTTTCGATTTTTAATGGTGTAGGAGTATAAGGTCCATATGAATATTTTCCATTCATAGTCGTGTTGAATTCCCTTGTATCATTGGCTCGTAGAGTCTGAAGCTCTGCAAAGTGCAAGTAGGTGTAGAACTTTGCAGTAGGAGGCTCTACGTCCCATGTAATGTTCAATGTCTCGGCATCGTTTAGAGGTGTTGCGCCCGTTGCTGCTACCCCTTGTGGTAACTCATAATTATTGGTAATGTTTACTGTTAGATTCGTTGTTACTTGTGTCCATGACTTCTCGTCGAAGTATGGAAACCATGCTCTATCATAGATATCATCTGGATACCTGCCACAATTTTGTATTAGACCACATTACTTAATATAATATTTAATTTTTCTTCTGTTTGTGTTTTGGAAGTTACAAGAGAATTTTTAGTTTTCAAAAATATAGACTGAAGTTCTCACTTGAAAGAAAACACACTAGCAATTAGAGGTAAGTATAAAAACCGAACCCAAAAATCGGAAGTGAACTAAAAGTAAATTCAAAATGAACCCAACATAGTCTTATTCTACACTATTTCATGTTTTACCCAAACTATACTGGACTCGAATCAAATCCCGAATAAATACCCAAAATACCAAAGCTTCGAGTGAATACCTAACATAAGTGTATAAAATATAAATAAATAACTTAAACATTCAACTTAATATATACTTCGATATTTGGTCATAAATTTCAAATTTATATGTTTTATATAAAACTGAGTACTTTTGTGTAAGTTCAGATTTCAAAATACCTTTTTATAATATAAACATGTACGTGAATCCAAACCAAACCGTAAAAGTCCAAACCAAAATCAAATCAAACCTGAATCGAACACAGTTTTATGTATATTACCAGAATGAGACTTAAAAGTATGCTCCCAAAAACATGAAATCTGGATAAACCCAAACCAAACTTGAATGAGTACACGAACACCCAAACGTACTAGAAATCTATTTAAATCAAAAGGAAATTTTAAATTAAAATTTTTATTTTGATAAACAAAATTGTGCTTTAGTTTGAAGAAATATATAAGTTTTCTTCTCTAATTAATACAAAGAATTAAAACACTTATGTTTTGTGTAACGTGGAAAGTTTGTATCATTTCGTACCGTATACCAAGACGGGAGTTGCTAAGGTACACCCTGAATAAGTACTTCAACGAGCCGCTTTGAGTAACGTACGCAGTAGTCCGCAATGGTCGTAGCTCCAAGATATTTATGAAAGGTATACTTGTTCCTGTCTTAACAAGACATACCTGTAGAGAATTAGATTTCGTCACATGGATGATCTCCTCTCTAGTATCATTTTTAGACACGGTTGTCCAAATATTCGGACCGAAGTAAAGGTCAAAGTTTGGGTCGGTCTTAAGACCATCGTAGTTTCCATATACGAACTTGGCCATGATCAGGTACTTGGTGTCGCGTGTGACATTGAGAGTGTAGCAGTTACGTACTCCATCTGGAAAATATCTCAGTGTCGTTAACGGTTTAGTGTAGTTGGGCTCAAACTCCTTGGCGATTCGACCGGTTTTACCAGTGTTAACTAAACCGATATCTGACGTATATGATAAACCGGTTGGGAGTGCGTTGTAAGGAGACTCATGAGGGGGTAAACCGCAACCCACATTGATGAACCCTAATAAGACGATATATAATGGATTAAAAAAAAATCTAAAAACCACACATATATAAGTATTATCAAGTACAATAGAAAATGTACGTACCGGTTGAATCTTGAGCTTGAACAAGATGAAGTATCAGCAAGAAAGTAGCAATGAACACACAATGTCTCTCCATTTTTTTTCCCTCACTCTCCACTTTGGAGAGATCTATTTTATTTTGAGATAGCAAGCAATGCGTATGAGTTTAAGATTATAGGAACTATATTTCAAAAGTCAAATACTAGTATGAATCGAATAATTTGATCGACGGAAAATTTTGTAAGGTGCAAAATGATTCGGCAAAGCAAGTTGAGAGAAAAATGACAAGAATGATGAAGTGGTCAAAAACTCACTCACGTCTTTCATCAAATTACAAAAACGTTGACTAACTCAAAATAACACGCTTTAGAAAGCGATGAATTATTCAGCCGAAACTGGAGCTGATGGTGAAAGCTCAGTGATGCACATGCACACGGTGGTACATTTTGTATCTTGTTTACTTACTACGGAAAAAAAAATTTGCATGCAAAAAAAAACGAAAAAACCACAGCGTTGACTTTTGGATAGCCCTTCACTGTTTGATCAGTCTCTTGGTCGTTGTAGATGAAGTTTACTAATTGAATCTCCACCGTCAAAAGTCAACGATCTAGCTTCATAAGACCATCTCCATCAATAGATATGGTCTTAGAGTTCTAAAACAAATTTCTAATTGAAAATAATCAAATTAAAAAGTTTAGATACTTGTTTAGTTTTAAATCTTCCAATGATAGAACCAATAAAAAGTTTTAAGTTTCAAAAATTTGAAAACTTGGATACTAGACTCTACCAAGCATTGAGCACTTAAGTAAATTAAAGCTAACTACCAAGAGTGTTAGGTGTGACCAATAAGTACCAAGCTCTTAGGACAAGAGTAACTATCAAAGAACACACCTGTTTGTTTTTGTTTCCAACTTGAGCAAGGCCAAGAAAGCGAGTTACATGACTAGAATCAACGTTCAAGTAAGGTTCACGGGCATAGAACACCCCCCATCGAACCTGCAATGTGATAACTGCAACAAAACACACAAACATAAACAACAAATAAGTTCCAAACTTATCAACAACTCCCAGTAACAACAATACAAGAACCAAAAAAACACTTACCGAGGTTTAACTTCCTTCACCAATTCAGAAACATTGGAATCACAACAAGACGAATCAGAAACCTCAGCAGGATTATCAGACTCCGCAGCTCTGTTCGTGGCTCCCACATGCCATTCATTAGTAAATAAACTAATTAAGGACCAACAATTACTAAAAACATGAACATAAAGAAACCAATCCATCCATCAAAAGTTCAAAAAAGGATATGTCAAAAACAAATCAACAACTCCAGAATCATCAGCAAGAGCACGAAGAGCATCAACATCATCTTGACTGTACTTCCCAAACTGACCATCAGATGACTCCGTACCAGATAAGTAAGCAACAGACAAACCTAAAACACATAACCAAATCATATCAACAACGTTCACAAACAACAAAATTTGATTCTTTAATCAATATCAGAAAAACACTGCTACCATGAAGAGTGAACTTCCCACTTCCTCTTAACCAAAACAAGTTGTGTGCCACCACGAGCCCGTCCATCTTAAACCCTTGATTCTCAGTTTTCTTCGAGGTCGCGGATAGGATTTTGGGGGCGGAGACGCCGTAGTCTCCGGTGAACTAAGTAGGAATCAGGACCTGAGCTCGGCCTTCGACGTAATCCAGAAACTCGCCTAGAAGCTCCGGTGAATCGGGGAAGAATTGGCCGACGCAGATTAGTGCATCAAATGGACCTGCTGATTTGCTGACCTGTGAAAAATTGGGATTTCGATTAAAACCCTAGGGAGATAGAGAATCAGGAGATAGAGAGAGAGAGAGAGTATAAGAGTATATCGATTGGACTCGCTTGAAGGAGAATTCGTGGTTTGAAGAAGAAACACACCTCCGCCGTACATGGCTGCCGGAGAGCCCGTCGGAGGGTTTAAACACGGGCATGATTCTCTGTAATCACGGGTTCAACAGAACGAAAGAGAGAGAGAGTTTTGGCGAAATCGCTACAGCTTCTCTGCAATCATAGGGCTCAATGTACTTTGGTGATTCCGCCATGAAAAGAGAAAGAGTTTGCTGGAAATTTTTCCGCGAAATCAGACAGAGAGTACAATTGGGGTTTTTTTTTTTAAAAAAACCTAACCAATTAGACATTGAAACATATTAGCTTAGAAATGGTTCCAAGACATCCAATTTTAGAACCATATCTACCTAATTTTTCTCTTTCTGATTTAATTTTCAGCATTTAATTAGGTAGGACCATGCCATTAATCATTGTTAGATACTTTATTGGAGCTGCTCTAACAGCATGATTAACACGAGTTCTTAATTTAGGGTTCTTAACTCATGATTCGACACTTTTTTTTTTTTTTCGGCTAAGAACTGGCTCTTAGACTATCACTATCGGGAGTGTTTAGCCCGTCTCTTAGGTTACTTTAAAACAAAAAACTACCTAATAATGTATGAGAAGTCGCTTAATTAAGGGCTACAAGAGGCATCCCTTAGCGGACACGCGTCATAACTGCGACGTCTCTGTCTCATCTCTCATCTCTCTTTTTCTCCCGGACGAAATCAGTCGGTTTGATTCCGAAACTTCTTTCGTGATCTCTCGGAGAGGCTCTTATCGAAAAACCTCTTCTTCGTCTTCCTTCGTCTCCTCTTCTCGGAGCCGTCGCTGGAAAATTACCAGTCATGATGAAAATACGAACTCCCAAGACCCACAAAGCCAAGCGCGTACTCGAACAGCGAGTTCCTAAGCTGGTAAGTCTTCTTCTATTCAAAGCTTACAAAAAGAGAATTGATTATTGTATTTGGTTTCAACAGAGAATTGGTGAAGAATCGCTTGAAAGTTATTCACTCTGTATCTGATATTGGTTGTGTGTAGGTAGAAAATGGGAAGAAGACATTGATACTTGACGAGCGCGACGCTAAGTGATGTGTTGATGGAGCTGTGACGTTTGAAGAAGGGAGGTGCCATCAAGTACTCGAGGAGGAATGAGAATATTAGACCCTTTGAGAGTGGTGGTGAAACCTCTTTGGAGTTCTTCTCTCTCAAAACTGATTGTAGCATTTTTGCGGTAAGCCTTTTGCAGCTTTGTTTCGTGGCTCTAACTATTGGGAATCTCTGCATTCATCTTGTCTATGTATGAATTTGTATTCAACGTTTCACATAGTTTCTTGATCATTGTACATAAAGCTGTTATTAAGATGATCTTCATGTGAACTTATTTCATTTTAAGCCATCCTGCTACTGTCTTGTTAGTCCTTATATATGTTCTTATGGGGTAGATTGGTAGACGATACAAGCTTGTTCTATTATTGGCTAACTTTGGAAGCTGTTTTCAGCAGTTTTGTGGTTGTGGCAAACTGGCAATTACATGTCTCTGTATTAGATTTTGATTCTGTAATTGTAAAGATGGATAATAGAGGTAACAGGAGCAACAGGTTTTCTAATCTCCTTTTTGGAATTTACATTTAAGTTTTTTTTAATGCTCTTGCTGGCAATCAAATCGTGATTAGTGTTTGTAGTTTCTACCTTAAGGGCCTCTCCTCCAAGTTTCTTAATTGTGTGATTAAGGGCTTAGTGTTGGATTTAGAGTTGTGATTTGTTTGGTAATTTCTTGTGTGTGTTGGATATGTTGAGCAGGTTATTTTTGTTCCACCGGCGCCGCTACATCCGCATATTTACAGCAATGGACATATTTGTTTAGGTATCTCTTTGTCAATCTCCTTTTGTTTCTTCACTCTCTGCATTATGTTCTTTGTTTTGTTTTTGGTTTCCTTGTGTTGGATGCTTCTTTCTGCTGTATGATTTTTCCCATTAACATTAATCAAAATAATGTTCTTGCAAAACCAGGAAACGAATTTCATGCATACATAGAGATAGTTTACGCTTTTTCATGTTTGCTGTTTTTCACAAAACAATTTGAAATTGAAAATGTTTTGGGAATCTCATTAATCTGACCTCAATGTTTAATTAAACAATGTTTAATAAATAAATTTTATCTTTAATTAAACAATGCTTAATTTTTTTTAAGAACCCCTAAATAAGAGACTCCATTGGAACACAAAAATGTTGGTGTTTCTTAACTAGGTTTCTTAAGTAACATCTAATATTCAAAAATCATGAAGAAACCCAAAATGAGTTTTTGGGTTAATGATGCTCTTATATCTCTTATTTAAGAGACGGTTCTTAATTTTTCTTAGTTAAAAACTAAGGAACGGTTCTTAACCGAAGCTAAAAACCCCAGAACCCGGATTAATCATGGTCTAAGAGTTTTCTTTTTGTTTTGTTTTTAGGGAAACTGAGTTGAGTGTAGAGAACTGAGTTTATTTTTTATATTCGTGTGCATGCCAAAGCAAACCTAAAATTATTTACGTCAGCTGTTTTACATATGTTTTTTTCTTTTTGCTGGAAGAGTAGAAACTTCCGTGAGATACTCTCCCATTTTAAGACCTTTAAAACAAATATATTTCTTATTTATATTTCGATATAAATCTACAAAAGAAATTAGAAAATAAACTCTATAAATCAATAAAATAGTTGGTATAGTTCCAACATAGCTTATTAGAGTTTTTACATATAAATTCTTCACCTCCTAACCTTCCTTTGAAAACTGGTTTCCCAAATTTAATAAAGAACAAGAGTAAATGGGTACTTCTGTTTGATTGATCAGAAAAACCGTAGAAAAAATGTTTACAAAGAATTATACGTTGACGGTATAAAAAGACACACACACTGAAGATTTTTTTGTTTTTTCACACACACAGAACATTGTATATGTTATGTTCTATGTATAATTTTTTTTGGTCGAAGGTTCTATGTATAAAATATAGTTTATCACAAGGGACATCCATCCGAGTCTTATTAATTCAACACAAATAACAAAACAAAAAAACAATTTGATTTCTTTAAATACATTGAACGTACATTGCTTCTGCCAAAACATAAACTGCTGGAGTTTCACAAGGGAAAGAAAAACAAACAAAAAACAAACCAAATAGTTTCCACAAAATCGTATCAAACACATTTTCAAGTTATCTAGCTCCAGGGGCAAACTCAGAGAGACTAAAGTCAACCGAATTATTTGAGTACATCTCTTGACTACCCTGTCTCCTTGCAATTTCCAAGGCCACACACTCGTTTAGCTCCATCACAACGTGTGCCATTTTTGGTCTCTGGTTCGAAGAGGGGTTCACACAAGCCATAGCCAGCTCTACGATCTTCCAAGCACCGTTTGTGTCATAGTCTCCCATCAGTTTCGGGTCAATGATGCTCCTGATGTCTCCTTTGGTGAGCATGAACCCAACCCATTCATTAATATGAGGTCTCTCTCGAGTTTTATCTATCACAGGCTGGTTTGTGACTATCTCTAGTAGCACTACCCCAAAGCTGTACACATCACTCTTCTCGCTTAGCCAATTTGTTCTGTAGTACCTGAAAACAGTATCAGATATATATATATATATATATATATATATATATATATATATATATATATATATATATATATTATTATATTTTACATTCAGTCCACAACAAGAAAACTCGGAAGATGGATCCATCAACTCACTCAGGGTCTAGATAGCCTGGTGTGCCTGCAACCACTGTGGAGACATGACATTCACCATCGATAGGGAAGGATCTCGAGAGACCAAAGTCAGCTAGTTTTGCTCCGTACCGCTCAGTCAACAAGATGTTGGTAGTTTTCACATCTCTATGGACCATAGGAGGCCTACATCCATTGTGCAGATACTCCAATCCTATTAAAAAATGGTTATTCAGTCTTTTCAGACACATAATCAGAACATGAACATAAAGGTGCAGAGAATAAGTCAAGCTGTGTCCACCTTGAGCTGACTCTACAGCTATTTGCATCCTGTTTTCCCATGTTAGGACATTGCCTCCGCGTTTTCCTGTGCCAATTTTTGAATGTCTTAAACAGTGGAAGGAGATAGTTTCAGTCAAAATCAAAATCATGCAGTGGAAGTGTTTACCGGACATGTTTTCCCTCAGGTCTCCATTTGCCATGTATTCATAGATGAGAGCCAAGTTATCTCCGTCATCACAGTACCCAACAAGTCCCACCAAATGTCTGTGGTGAACTCTTAAAAGAAGCTCCACCTAAGGAAGATAACAAAATTGTCATTTTCATGATTGATAAACTTGACTCTTTTTAAAAACCAATAAACACATTGTCAAACATACCTCTGCTTTGAATTCTTTGTAACCTTGAGCTGATGAATGAGAGAGCATTTTCACTGCTACTTGAGCATCATCCAAGTTTCCATGGTACACTGTTCCAAACCCTCCTTTGCCAAGAACCCTCTCGAAGTTATTAGTCATCTTAAGTACCTCGGAGTACGTGATCCTGCGGTCCTTTGATATGATTGATGGATTGGATGATCTTGTCTCACTTTTAGCTACACCGGGACTGGCTGATGGGGGTCCTGGAGCTGTTAAATCATGCAAAATGTAGAGGATGGATTCGACCATCCCACAGGGCCCGAGGAATAGGAAGGCCTGGCCCGAGTTAGAAAGAGCGACGGCTCGATCTGTCGGCTCGAGAGTCAGGTCTCTCGGCTTGACTCTTGAGTACTTCTAGCTGGCCATCGTCGACTGAAGAGCGTTCGGCTCAGCGGTTGCTCGAACACCTACGGGCCTCTCGGCCCAGCAAAGGAGGCCCACCAAGATGGCGTAAAATTAGGTCAAGAGCGAAGCATCGGGACGTCTATATAAGGGAAAGAAGAGGCAACGAGAAGAGGGGGAAAAGGAACTGACCAAGACTTGACGGCTAGATTAGGGTTTTTCACCTTTACTTCGTCTCGCCGTTAATTATACTTCTCCGGTAGCTTGTCGAGCCACCGGTTTCCTTTCTGTCGCACTCTCCTCTTATTTCCTTGTAACCGATCGAACGTTTTCTCTCCGACCATCAATAAGACGTCTTTGTTTAAGCCCACATCTTATTTATTACCGTTTCACGATCAAACAGTTGGCGCCCACCGTGGGGCATCTAGCAAAGTAACGTCAGAACGATGGTCGTTAGCAATGATAGTTCAAGCGAGGAGCGCGAAGCTCTCGAGGCAACGCCTACGCCTACACCAGCAACTCCACTTCCCCATCCCGCAACCATGGAAACTATCCTGGCGCGCCTAGCCCTACAAGAAGCGGCACAGAAGGCGGCAGTTGACCAAATCACGGCGATAGCAAAGATCCTCGCTCCCCTCGCCGCAAACGCCGAAGCGTCAACAGCGCAGTATCGTCGACACCTGTTCGCCACAGAACGAACCACCGACTTGGCGCCTACGCAGGATAACGATAACCAAAGTCACGGTAACGACACCGGTGCGCACACCGCAAGCGAACTAGCCGCGTTAAAACAATCGGTCCTCGATATCAATTCTAAGATCCACCAGGTGACGACGTCCGCCCCCCAGATCGAGCATGTACTCGCGGATTCTCTTCGTACACCCTTCACGCGAAAAGTTACCGGCGTACGGCTACAGAAGATGGACAAACTCCGTCTTCCAACCTTCAAAGGCCTCTCCGACCCTTCCACCCACGTCACATCTTTCAACATAGCGATGCGACGCGCAAACCTGACCGACGAAGACAAAGACGCCGGCTTTTGCCAACTCTTCGTCGAAACCCTAGAAGGCCCGGCCCTTACTTGGTTCACCGGCCTCAGAGAGAACTCCGTGGACTGTTTCCACGACCTCTCAACGGCCTTCCTTAAGAACTATATCATGTTCACCAACCAGGAAGCAACAGTGTCAGATTTGTGGAACCTCACTCACGCCAGCGACCAAAGTCTCCGCGACTTCATGGAAAAATTCAAAGCTATTGTCTCGAAGATCGATATCCCCGACCATATCGCCGTCGAATCTTTGATGAACACCTTGCACGTCGATTCCACATTCCGCCAGGATCTTTACCGATACCCGACCAAATCTGTCTCCGACGCCATCGCTCGCTCGCACAACTTTATCCGCATGGAAGAAGACACCAGAGCAAAGTTCGCAAAAGAAGCAGCGGCCAGGCAGCGAGCCCCCCGAACGAACGATACCCGCTCCGAGCCTCGCCAGCATTCCTCCGGTGGAAATATCACTCAGAAGCGAGGCTACGTAAGTTCGGTCGATGATGAGGAGTCTCCAAAATCAGCAGCCATCACGCGAGAGAAAGGCTGGAATCACTGGGATCGAGACCCCGCCTCGAAGCAATCAAAGTCGACCGAACCAACGAGTTCAAACTCCGAGGAGCCAAGGAAATGGTGCCTCTACCACAAAAGGGATTCCCACGATACAAAAGAATGCAAAGTCCTCATCGGGCAATTCTTCGACGGGATCACTAACGGGACGATTCAAATGCCCACTTCTCCAACGACACCGAAAAACACCAAAAGTTGGAGTAAGAACAAGGAGAAGAAGGCACAGAAGTCTCAACAGAACACGGCCCCGAGCGAGGAAAGAGCAAGCCCTGAGCGCACTCCTGTCAACAACGTTGGCCCCGCCAACGATTCGTCAGAAGACGAACATCCGCGTCGCCGGCGACGAGTGGAAGTCATACTCTCTCGCCCTTGCGACTCCTCTGACGACGACTCCTCGATAATGCAACCAGATGTACGCGACAAACTGAACAGCACGGTCGAGCAGTCTCTCACTCCCCCGACAGCAGACAAAGACCTGCGCACCTTACTGAAGCGAAAGAGTGCTACGAACGAGCACGTAGGAAGCGCCAATCTCGGCGCGACCATCTCCAAATCCAGCGCCAGGAGTATAGGTCAAAACGGCGACCTTCGCGACCAGCTCAATTCAAAGGCCAACGACCTGCGAATCCAACTCAACCGTTCGAAAGGATCCGATCTGCGACGACGTCTCGAATCAAAAAAGAAAAAGCCCGCAGAAACTCCTCAGTTCGAGAACACAACCGATGATTTAAGGAAGCAACTCGAGTCAATGCGAGCTGCCCACACCCCGCACATTAGCGTCATAATGGGAGGATCACCTCCTTGCGGCGACTCAGTTCGAGCTGTCAAAGACTACAAGCGACAAGCCACCGCCTCCAAGAAGTGGCCACCTCCAGTCGAAAATGATCACCAGATCACTTTTTCGGCACTAGATACCAAGGGTGTCCACATGCCGCACAACGATCCTCTCCTCGTCGACCTCGACATCGGAGAATGCCTAGTCGCGAAAGTCCTTATCGATACCGGCAGCTCAGTCGATCTCATCTTCCGCGACACACTCGACAAAATGGGAGTCGATTTAAGGGATATGAAGCCTTCTTCTCGTACGCTCACTGGCTTCAACGGAGCCTCGGAGCAAATGATCGGAACAATTCGTCTTCCAGTATACGCAGGTGGTATAACCCGTACCGTCAAGTTCTCCGTCATCCGAGCCAAAGCACCATATAATGCCATCCTCGGAACACCATGGTTGCATTCCATGAAAGCCGTTCCCTCGACGTACCATCAATGTCAAGTTTCCCGGCAAAGACGGTAAAACACAGACGATTCGGGGAGATCAACAAGCCGCGAGAGAACTGCTAATTGCAACTGTAAAGATGCAGCAACAGACTTCCCTCGTCAACTCCGTCGGCAAACCACTCCACAAGATATACCCCCAGAAGGAGAAGTTCGCGAAGTCGCAATTGACGAATCCGACCCAACGAAAATCATCCGAGTGGGCGTCTACCTATCCGACGACATATGTTCAAGGATCATCTCTTTCATCAAAGATAACGCTTCAACGTTCGCCTGGAAGACCTCCGACATGAGGGGGATCGACCCCGCAGTTACCTCCCATGAACTGCATGTCGACCCGACGTTCAAACCCATCCGACAGAAGCGACGGAAACTCGGTCCAGAAAGATCTAAGGCAGTGAACGACGAAGTCGACAGGCTCCTCGACGCGGGTTTTATTACCGAAGTTCGATACCCCGAATGGTTAGCCAACCCGGTCGTCGTCAAAAAGAAAAACGGCAAATGGCGCATATGCGTCGACTTCACGGATCTCAACAAAGCATGCCCAAAGGATAGTTACCCGCTCCCTCACATCGATCGTCTCGTCGAATCAACCGCCGGTAACGAACTCCTAACCTTCATGGACGCTTTCTCGGGATACAACCAGATCCTGATGCATCCCGATGATCGCGAGAAGACGGCATTCATCACCGACAGAGGAACTTATTGCTACAAAGTGATGCCCTTCGGGCTAAAAAACGCCGGCGCGACTTATCAGCGACTCGTTAACCAAATGTTTGCTGATCAGCTTGGTAACACCATGGAAGTGTACATCGACGATATGCTAGTCAAATCGCTCAAGGCCGACGACCACCTAAATAACTTGCGCGAGTGCTTCAAAATCTTGAACGACTATGGGATGAAGCTCAACCCGGCCAAATGTACCTTCGGTGTCACCTCCGGGGAATTCCTCGGCTACATCGTCACTCAGCGAGGAATAGAAGCCAACCCCAAGCAGATCTCGGCGATTCTCGACCTTCCAAGCCCGAAAAACAGCCGCGAAGTGCAGCGACTAACGGGACGCATAGCAGCTCTCAACAGGTTCATCTCACGATCGACCGACAAGTGTCTTCCCTTCTACGAGCTGCTAAGAGGGAACAAGAGGTTCGTCTGGGATGAAAAATGCGAAGAGGCGTTCAATCAACTCAAGCATTATCTTACGACCCCACCAGTGCTATCGAAGCCAGAAGCCGGCGACACACTATCTCTCTACATCGCCGTCACATCCTCCGCCGTCAGCAGCGTATTGATTCGAGAAGATAGGGGGAGAACAGAAACCAATCTTTTACACAAGTAAAAGAATGACGGAGCCTGAAACGAGATATCCAACACTCGAAAAGATGGCCCTAGCCGTCGTCACCTCGGCGAGAAAATTGCGACCCTACTTCCAATCGCACACGATTGAAGTACTATCCAACCAACCACTCAGAACGGTGATGCAAAATACTAATCAATCGGGACGGCTGACCAAATGGGCGATGGAACTGAGCGAACATGACATAGTATACAAGAATCGCACAGCAGCAAAGTCACAAGTCCTTGCCGATTTCTTGATCGAGTTGACGCCAGAGCTGGAGCAAGACCTCATCTTACCAAGTGTAAACTGGATCCTCCACGTCGACGGTTCATCAACGAGTAAAGGGTCAGGAGCAGGAGTGCAATTGCAATCGCCAACAGGGGAACTCATTCGGCAATCATTCAGTTTTGGTTTCGCGGCATCAAACAACGAAGCTGAGTACGAATCCCTCATCGCGGGGCTCCGTCTCGCAAGGCGGTGAAAGCCAAAAGAATCAGCGCCTACTGCGACTCTCAACTCGTCGTAAGCCAATACCTCGGCGATTACGACGTCCGCAACGAAAGGATGGACGCCTACCTCAAACTAGTCCAGGATCTTACGCGAGACTTTGAGTTCTTCGAACTCACGAAGGTTCCTCGCGGAGAAAATGTTTGTGCCGACGCCCTCGCCGCTCTGGGAAGCAAGCTACACGACCAAGTCAAAGGATAATCCCGATCCACAAAATCGAGAAACCAAGCATCGACACGAAGGCAGAACAGGCCGCGATTATAGCAGCAATCGACGACGCAATGGACATTGACGAAGTGGAATCTCGCTCGCCAGATGATCACCCAACAGATTGGCGCAAAGAACTCATCGATTACCTCGCGGAAGGTTTACTGCCCATCGGGAAATGGGACGCCCGGCGATTGAAACGACGCAGCGCACACTACGTCGTCATGGACGGGGAACTACACCGATGGACTGCAACAAAGGTACTACTCAAATGTATCGCCGGTGAAGAAACGAGACTCGTCATGGCCGAAACACACGAAGGAGCAGCAGGCAACCACTCGGGCGGGCGAGCTCTCGCATTAAAAGTTAAAAACCTCGGATTCTACTGGCCAACCATGAACGCCGACTGCGAGACATACGCGCGCAAATGCGATAAATGCCAGCGTCACGCCAAAACCATACACAGCCCAACGGAGTTTCTCCATACCTTGACTGCTCCATACCCATTTATGCGATGGGGAATGGACATCATAGGTCCGATGCCGGCATCTCGACAAAAGAAGTTCATACTGGTCCTCACCGATTACTTCACCAAGTGGGTTGAAGCCGAAGCCTACGCCAACATAACCGACAAGGAGGTACAACGCTTCGTCTGGAAGAACATAATCTGCCGATACGGACTACCTTACGAGATAATCACGGACAACGGTTCGCAATTCATCTCGCATCATTTTAAGGGCTTCTGCGACAGATGGCGCATTCGACTCAACATGTCGACACCAAGAAACCCGCAAAGTAATGGTCAAGCCGAATCAACGAACAAGACCATCATAGACGGTCTGAAGAAACGACTCGACTTAAAGAAAGGTTGCTGGGCAGACGAATTAGATGGTGTCCTGTGGTCCCACAGAACCACTCCTCGCGGGGCGACGAAGACTACACCCTTCTCAATGGCATACGGCGTCGAGGCAATGGCTCCCGCAGAAGTGAATGTGACGAGTCTGCGCCGATCACGAATGCCACAGAACACCGAACTCAACCGCAACATGCTCCTCGACGCACTCGACGACATCGAGGAAAAGCGCGACCAAGCGTTACTCCGTATCCAGAATTACCAGCATCAAATCGAAAGCTATTACAACAAAAAGGTCAAGTCACGTCCTCTCGAAATGGGCAACCTTGTCTTAAGAAAGGTCTTCGAAAACACTAAGGAGTGGAAAGCCGGCAAGCTCGGAGCCAATTGGGAAGGACCATACAAGATAGTCGAAGTCATCAAGCCAGGAGTATACCGCCTCGAGACTTCAACAGGCGAAGCAGTACCGAGAGCCTGGAACGCCAAACATCTCCGCCTCTTCCATCCTTAGTCAAAGCAAACACCAACCCGAGTAAATGCGCCCAAAAGGCCACTTTTACTCGCCAAAAAAAAAAAAAAAAAAAAAAAAAAAAAAACGAGTAAATGCGCCCAAAAGGCCACTTTTACTCGCCAAAAAAAAAAAAAAAAAAAAAAAAAAAAAAAAAGAACTACGAATGGCTTGATTCCCGCAAAGGGATACGTAGGCAGCCCAAAGAAAAAGGGTCCAGCCGAAATAAAAAAAAAAAACAAAATCCTCCCCGAGGAATCGATCTCAGAAGCAGACGATCACTTAAGCGATGCCTACACGAGCACGCCCCGGCTCCTCGAACAAATGTATCGGCACTCGCATCCCACGTTGAATACGTCCCGATCAGACACATATTCACGGAAATCGACCGCGTTGCGACCGAAACCAACACGGCCGAGACAATGACTCCAATTCATCCTATAATTGACTAAGTAAGGTCCGACCGACCAAACGCTTGAAATTACGGTAGGATCGACTTGGAACCGTCAAAGTCGAAAACTCCTCCCCGAGGAATCGATCTCAGAAGCAGACGATCACTTAAGCGATGCCTACACGAGCACGCCCCGGCTCCTCGAACAAACGTATCGGCACTCGCATCCCACGTTGAATACGTCCCGATCAGACAATATTCACGGAAATCGACCGCGTTGCGACCAAAATCAACGCGGCCGAGACAATGACTCCAATTCATCCTATAATTGACTAAGTAAGGTCCGACCGACCAAACGCTTGAAAATTACGTTAGGATCGACTGGGAACCGTCAAAGTCGAAAACTCTTGATTAACAATTAAAACTCAAAATGGCAAACGGTCGCGACTCAAAGAGATCGACCGAGACAAAGTCATAATGAGCTTAAAACTATAACGATTCGACATCTCGAGTCAGCATTCGCACCGAACGAACAGAGTCATTTCAAATCTTGAGAAATTTCGATTTTTGATAGACAAATCTAAGTTGAGAGATTCAGTTCGATCACTAAAAGAGTTCGAGATGACAAGAAAATAACAAAATAAAAGCCTCGAAGGCGAAGGTTCGAAAAACTACAACAATGAGTCATCTATGACTCAAAAGAAAACAACAAACAAGGAAAACTAAGCTTCCCGATCACTCTCGCGGTCATTAAGCGCGGAAAGCTCCGAAGCTCCGACGCTCGATCCTCGGGCAATCGGAAGGACTTGCACCGCAGCATCTTCCAACACCTCGCCGGTGTCTTCTTCGCCTCCTCGAACAGTCAAAGGATTTTCGATACGAAGCGTCGTTTCCTCGCACCCTTCTCCAACCGGGCGAGTAAACGAGACATGAAGATTCGCCGCGGTCTCCGAGTCAATTAAGCCGGCGTTGGAACCAAACGGATCGAGGCCCGCCAGAATCCGGGCATCCACGAACTGAGACTCCAACGTAAGAGGAGAGAGTCTAAAGTCGCCCTCAGGGATCTCGCCAACCTTCAGCTGCTCGGCCTCTTGTTCGTACTTCCTCTCATACTCGACGAACATATCAATGGAGGCTTGCGGTATGTCGTTCCCGGCTCCCTTCAAGGCCTCGAGGCACTTCCTAGTCCCAAAGGCTTGGCTGTAGAGTAACCGAGCCTCGTCGTAAGGACCCCGACGCTCCTCTCGAGAACGAATCCTGGCAAAGCAACGATTAGCCTTGGCGGCCATTTCCGCCTCTACTCTCCCCCTTTCTCTCGTCACCTCCAAGATTCTGGAGTCTCTCAGACGTTTCATCTCTCGCTCGTGCGTGGCGGCGAGTGAAGCCCTCTCACTCTCGAGATCGGTGTTTTTCTGTTCAAGCTCGCGGACGGTTCGTCGAGACGAATCCAGCGCAGCTTTAAACTCGTCGCGTCGAGCAGCGGTGCGGGTCATCACCCCGTCGAGCCTCTGCAGATCAGCCCTCGACTCGTTCAGTTGACGAGCAGACACCTCTTCCTTCTCAGCGAACTCTTTTTTGGCCCGCTCGAGCTCCTCCAAGGCTCCTTTAAGGGCCGTGTCGTATTTATCAATCACGACATTCATCGTGCTATCACCCTGAACGCGCGACACAACAGAAATCGTGAGAAGTTAGGAGTCAAAGGATTCAGAAAAATCGTGAGAAGTTAGGACCAAGCCGTTTACCAGCAGTTTGACCCTTGCAGCTTCTTCGTATTCACCCCCGAAGATCAGGTCCTTCACAGCAGGAAGAGGTTTCGCCCTCCCTCTTAGTTGACGGAGAAACTCCCCACATTTCTCCGGAACATATACTAAGGGAGCCGGTCCCTCGTAGTGAAAGGCGACCTTGTCGGGAAAGTTGAATCCAGGAGCCCTCCTTAGAATAGCAGAGCCACCGGAAGAAGTGCCGATCTGGACGGCCCCTCCTCCGACGGGAATCGGAGTTCTCTCGCAAGGAAGCGTCGGACAGGGGACTGCCTCTCATCGTCGCCTTCATTATTTCCCTCCTTATCAGGAGTGGCGACCCCTCGCTATCCCCTTCGGAATCATCCGAGCAAGCGACATTAAGAGAAGTCTCGCGCTCCCCCCTTCACTCACTCTTTCCTCGTTATTCCGTCCCTCCGAGGCTTCGACCTCAGAACCCCCTTCTTCGGGTTGGATTTCTTCTCCTCGAGCATCTTCTTCCTCTTGCTCGATTTGCTCGTTGGCATTTTCCACCTGCTCATCGGCATCTCCCAACTGCTCGCCGGCGAACTTCTTCTTTGTCTTTTTGGGCTTGCTCTTCTTCCGGGGCTCAATAGAAGGAGGGGCCTCGCTCGTCCCCTCGGCGCCCCTCCCGGCTCTCGAACCATCGTCTCTTTTCTTTTCTTGCCCTTCCCCGCAGTTCTGGCACCGGAAGGGAGAGCCTCGCCAGAACGAGGAACCGCTGCTGGGGGTCCTTCCCCGCTAGCCAGCCCCAGCTGGGCCGCTATTATTACGCTCAAGTCAGGGAGAGTGCCCATCTTCTTCGCCTCGGTAATTTGTTTTTGGATATCCCTCGGGAAGATGTCCAGTCGCTTAGCACGAATGGGAAGAACGGTCGGGAGGTCGGATCTCCACCTCCTGAAAACATAAGGCAGAAGAGTCAGGACGAAAAAAAAAAATTTGCGACTAAAAGAGCACAGTCTAGAGGTGCGAGAGAACGTACTTCGAGCGATTCGATCTTTAAGCCCACAGATCCTTTCCACGGATATCTCAGACCAGCGATAGACTCGAAGCAGAGCGACGGCGCGAACACTCCTCAAGAAATCTTCGGGATAAGCTGGGGAGGTAGGATGGCCGACTGCATACAAAAAAAAGGGGTTGGTCAGAATCGACAAATCGCTTACGGTTCGCAATAGAGTATTCTACCGCAAGAACGGTTCCAAAGAACTCGGTAATCGTCTTGGGGAGGCTCCTCGAAGGCCGAGCTGTCGGACTTAAGGAAGAAGTAGGAGCGCTGCCAATTCTGCGTCTTGTTCGGATGACCGGCACATATGTTGCAGTTTGGTCGCATCTTCACCGAGTAGGTGCCATCTTTCATATCGGTTATCGAGGTCATCTCCTCGAACGACCTAACGCTCATCGGCATGTCGATCTGCTCCGCCAAAACCGACAAAGTAACCGCTAGACGCAGCGAGCCATTCAGCAGCTGACTGATCGCGAGATCCCGACGTCTGGCGTATGCTGTGATCAGTCGCGGGATGGGGAACCAGCAACGAGTGTCCTCCTGAAAATAGGATTCGTACACCGTCTGGTACCCCATCGGAGGAGACCAGGGTCTCTGCGCTCCCGTGGGCACAAGGAAGGTCAC